>NC_091130.1:16337858-16480358 GCF_040183065.1 Periplaneta americana
TGCGATCTATTGCGCATCCCCGTCGTTCATCCCTTCCAGTCCAAAAGTTTCAATTTCTTGATGAACTGTATCAAACTTTGGACTGGGACCTTTGAGATCTCTTCAAGTTTTGGAAAGTGATTCCCAAAAAAGAGAGATCTTTGTTGCGCAAGTTAGGCCTACATACTAGCAAAACCATTTGATTCATCAAGGATACAAGTTTGTTCCGTTATTGGATGCAATCATTTATTGTAATACATGAATGCTTCAAAATTACTTTTTCCGTCGAAGTTACCTATAGCCTCTATTTCATTAATTTAATGTTACATTCTTTCTCGAGGGACGTCTTCAATTATGAAAATGCACTGGGCTTCGAGATTACCGGTTCTGATATATATATTTTTTGTAGGTTATTTTACGACGCTTTATCAACATCTAGGTTATTCTGATATTGTTGGATAGACAACAGCGGAGGATAAAATGTAGTAGATATAGCTCGCGATGGAGAAGGGACAGTTATCAGGGGACATATTGCCAATTCCGAGTGCATAAGATAATTTTCTGCCACGTAATTACAACTTTGAGCCGAAGTTGTTGCCCATACGTTTGAATCTCTCTTCTAATGTGTCACAAAATGAATTAATCATTATTAATATTGTTGCACTGGTCAGTCGTTATCGTAAAATACAGTCTGATCCGTTTGGGTATGAATAACATTAATTTATTATTATTGTAAAGCTATTATGATAGTAGGGAACATTTCTTGCTGGTTATATTATGATTAAAAGATGGGAGTTTCCATATATGACAATCAACACTGCATAATCTGAAAGGACAAATGAAAATCGTAGATGATTAAAATGGCTACTACAAATCAACAGCGGGCACAATGTGTTCTTTGGTATGCTAAATTTGACAGTGTCAAAAGAGGTTAAAGGGAATTTCGACGTGAGTATGGTGTGTGTAATATACCTAAATAAGATTCCATAATGTTGTGATGTCGAACATTTGTAGAAACAGGTTCTGTGTTAAAAAAAAAAAAAACATGCAGGAGATCGGAGGTGAAACCTAGTACGAGAAGCAGCTATCTCTTGGCTTGGCCCCCAAACTCCCCAGATCTAACCCCTCCTGACTTCTTCGTGTAGGGTTTTGTTAAAGACATTGTCTATTCACAGAAACCCAGGAACATTGATGATCTGAGAGTAAAAATTACTCAAGCTTTTCAACAAATTATCCCTCTTATGCTGCAACTGATATGGGCTGAATTTCATCACCGTTATGAGTTGTGCAGGGTGCGCAATGGGGGTCATGTTGAGCTCTGAGGAATCTCCCATCTTTCAGTGTTGTATGCACAAGGTTTCAACAAATAAAGTTCAGTAGTAAATGTTTTACGATGTTTTTATTTTATCCGTACCAAACAAAATCGAGAAGTCTCCTTGAACTTGAAAGTGATATAACCATGTGCCTATTGAATACAGAACCAAGATTTGCGGAACTCCTTTCTGAAAAACACATTTATTACATTAATTATTGTTTACTTTTTAACTATTGGAGCACAACTCCTTTTTATTTTTATATTCAACTTTGTTTATGTTTTTGAATATAAAACTAATTTGTGCGAGATCGTGCGTATTTGCTTGTTTTCCGCACAAAACCAATACGCGGTAAGTGTGAAATACCACATTCAGTATTCCCAACCTAACACACATAACAATTTCCCTCTTCTTACCGCTTAAAAGCGACATTCCTTTTACTACTTTAGGCTTTTAACATATTATTTTTAGAGACGTTTAACATAGTAATAATAATTATAAATTGGAAACTTACCACTGCAATTTCACCTAAATTGCAATGTTAATTATTGTTTTTAAATATTTGTAAAGTCTACTACTCCACGAAACTTATTGCATTCCTGATACAAGTAACATTAAGGAAGCCGTGAGAAAATCAACAAGATTCCAGATGCCGATGTTATTACTGCAATATGTTATATAAATAATATTGTTAAAATATTAAAATGAAAAATAAATCATTACATAACCTTACCGTTTGTTTTAAGTTCGCATTTATAGACTGGGGGAAAAAAAAGACAGACGTATATCACGGCCTGCTGGAGTATAGTAAACACAGAAAACATTTTATGGCAACAATGTTGAAGAAAGATATTTTGGTGTTCCGAAGTTGCCGTCATTAAACAGAAACCAAGACGGAGATTTCATTGCACCTAATTAGAAATTCGTCTTTCAAGTAAATAATAAACGATCTTCGCACAAAATAATGTACGATACACGAGCAGTATGTTTGTTTTCATGTTCTCGGAAATTAAAAAAGCTAAACTACGTATCGCTTTTTCAATCTTTTCCTCGACCATGAAAACGTCAACATACCGCTCTTGTAACGTATATTACTATTACGTTAATAGGACGTTCTTTTTTATTTCATAAATCGTCACGCGATCGCTTCCCGCCAAGCTGAGGTCGAACCACACTGCAAACACTACATTAGACTAATGCTGAGAGCCTTAAGAGGTGTAATCTTCATCAAGTAGGCTTACAGCAATATGTATTCAAATGCAAATAACATAATTGTCTAATTGAATCAAACATTTCAAAGCCTCAGAGCAAATGTCAATCCACTCACAACAGACGCTCCATCCCAGTAGAAGCATGAGAGAACTTGGATGACGTAATACGAGTAACAAGATGGAGTGAAACATAAACTGATGTGGGAGTGGAATCGCCTTCATTTATGAAGTGGTGTGACTTCAGTGATAATGATGAGAAGGAGAAGACGGGAGTGTAATTGACTGGGAAGAAAGAAAATATTGAAGGAAGAAAAGACGAAGGGAAGATCGAGGGGGAAATAATGGAAAGAATATGCGGCGCAGGAAGAAAGTGAATGGCATTAGAAAGAGAAGAGATAGGGTTAATGAAAAGGATGAAGAAGAATAGGGCGTAACAATAATAAGAATAGAAGAAAGATAAGAATGAAAGAGGTGATGAAAGCTAAGTGCAAAATGTAAAAGTGTAGGAGTAAGATTAAGTGCAAGAGGATGAAGAGGGTAAGACAAGACAAAGGGAAAAAAACATTGAAAAAGAAGGCTAGAAGAGGTTCAAAAGAAGAGAAAATGAGGGCAGTAGTAGGGCAGAAGACAGGAAGAGAAGATGACGAATAGAAGTAGAAAGAAAGGGATGCTGAAGAGCATTAGAATGAAGAGGAAAGAAGGATAACGAGGAAAAGGAAAACTACGAATAGGAGGAGGAGTAAAAGGAAGAAGATAAAATATTATATGTAAAAAAGAAAGGAATAATTATTAATTTTAAGGAGAAGAAGAGTGAAAAGTAATTATGAAAGGAGGAAGATATGAAAATAAGTGTACGAGCAATATTGGAAGAATAACATTAAGATAAAAAAATTGTAACTAGAAGAGAAAAAAGATAATAGAATAACTGCAAGAGGAAGATGAAAGAATAACTGCAAGAGGAAAAAGGTGAAAGAATAGCTGCAAGAGGGAGAAGATGAAAGAATAACTGCATGAGGAAGAAGATGAAAGAATAACTGGAAGAGGAAGAAGATGAAAGAATAACTGGAAGAGGAAGAAGATGAAAGAATAACTGGAAGAGGTAGAAGATAAAAGAATAACTGTAAGAGGAAGAAGATGAAAGAATAACTGGAAGAGGAAGAAGATGAAAGAATAACTGCAAGAGGAAGAAGATGAAAGAATAACTGGAAGACGAAGAAGATGAAAGAATAACTGCAAGAGGAAGAAGATGAAAGAATAACTGGAAGAGGAAGAAGATGAAAGAATAACTGGAAGAGGAAGAAGATGAAAGAATAACTGGAAGAGGAAGAAGATAAAACAATAGCTGCAAGAGCAAAAATATGAAAGAATAACTGCAAGAAGAAGAAGATAAAAGAATAACTGAAGAGGAAGGAGATAAAAGAATAACTGCAAGAGGAAGAAGATGAAAGAATAACTGCAAGAGGAAGGAGATAAAAGAATAACTAGAAGAGGAAGGAAATAAAAGAATAACTGCAAGAGGAAGAAAATGAAAGAATAACTGGAAGAGGAAGGAGATAAAAGAATAACTGCAAGAGGAAGAAGATGAAAGAATAACTGGAAGAGCAATGAGATAAAAGAAACACTGCAAGAGGAAAAAGATGAAAGAATAACTGAAAGAGGAAGAAGATGAAAGAATAACTGCAAGAGGAAGAAGATGAAAGAATAACTGGAAGAGGAAGAAGATAAAAGAATAGCTGCAAGAGGAAGAAGATGAAAGAATTACTGGAAGAGGACGAAGATGAAAGAATAACTGCAAGAGGAAGAAGATGAAAGAATAACTGGAAGAGGAAGAAGATGAAAGAATAACTGCAAGAGGAAAAAGATGAAAGAATAACTGCAAGAGGAAGAAGATGAAAGAATAACTGGAAGAGGAAGAAGATAAAAGAATAGCTGCAAGAGGAAGAAGATGAAAGAATAACTGGAAGAGGACGAAGATGAAAGAATAACTGCAAGAGGAAGAAGATGAAAGAATAACTGGAAGAGGAAGAAGATAAAACAATAGCTGCAAGAGCAAAAAGATGAAAGAATAACTGCAAGAAGAAGAAGATAAAAGAATAACTGAAGAGGAAGGAGATAAAAGAATAACTGCAAGAGGAAGAAGATGAAAGAATAACTGCAAGAGGAAGGAGATAAAAGAATAACTAGATGAGGAAGGAAATAAAAGAATAACTGCAAGAGGAAGAAGATGAAAGAATAACTGGAAGAGGAAGGATATAAAAGAATAACTGCAAGAAGAAGATGGAAGAATAACTGGAAGAGGAAGGAGATAAAAAATAACTGCAAGAGAAAGAAGATGAAAGAATAACTGTAAGAGGAAGAAGATGAAAGAATAACTGGAAGAGGAAGAAGATGAAAGAATAACTGCAAGAGGAAGGAGATAAAAGAATAGCTGCAAGAGGAAAAAGATGAAAGAATAACTTCAAGAGGAAGAAGATGAAAGAATAACTGGAAGAGGAAGGAGATAAAAGAATAACTGGAAGAGGAAAGAGATAAAAGAATAACTGCATGAGGAAGAAGGTAAAAGAATAACTGGAAGAGGAAGAAGATGAAAGAATAACTGCAAGATGAAAAAGGTGAAAGAATAACTGTAAGACGAAGACGATAAAATAAAAACTCTACGAAGAATAAGATGAAAGAATAACTACATGAGGAAGAAGATGAGAGAATAACTGCAAGAGGAAGAAGATAAAAGAATAACTGCAAGAGAAAGAAGATCAGAGAATAACTGAAAGAGGAAGAAGATAAAAGAACAACTAAAAGAGGAAGAAGGTGAAAGAATATCTGCAAGAGGAAGAATATGAAAGAATAACAAGAGAAAGAAGATGAAAGAATAACTGCAATATGAAAAGGATGAAAGAATAACTGTAAGACGAAGACGATAAAATAAAATCTCTTCGAAGAAAAAGATGAAAGAATAACTACATGAGGAAGAAGATGAAAGAGTAACTGTAAGAGGATAAGAGAATAATTGGAAGAGGAAGAAGATAAAAGAATAACTACCATAGGAAGAAGATGAAAGAATAACTGTAAGAGAAAAAAGATGGGAGAATAACTGGAAGAGGAAGAAGATAAAAGAATAACTACCATAGGAAGATGATGAAAGAATAATTGCAAGAGGAAGGAGATGAAAGAATAACTACTAGAGAAAGAAGATAAAAGAATAACTGCAAGATGGAAAAGATGAAAGAATAACTGTAAGATGAAGAAGACAAAATAATAACGCTACGGGGAAAAAGATGGAAGAATAACTTTACTGTGAAAAAATGTAAGAGGAAAATAAAATAATAATTTTAAGAGGAAAAAGTTGAATAACTGGAAGAGAAAGGAGATAAAAGAACTACAAGAGGAAAAAAATATAAGAATAACTGTTAGAGGAACAAGACGAAATAACTATAAAAGGAAGAAGGTAAAAGAATAACTCTAAGATGAAGAGGATGAAAAAATTATCGTAAAGGGAAGAAGAAGAAGAAGAAGAAGAAGAAGAAGAAGAAGAACTCTAAGAGGCTGAAGATAGAAGAACAACTGTAAGGGGAAAAAGATGGAAGATTCATTGTAAGAGAAAGAAAACTAAAGAATAACTGTAAGAGGAAGAAGAAAGATAGAAGAGTAACTGTAAAGGGAAGAAGAAAAAGATTAAATCTGAGAGGAAGAAGGTAAAAGAATAACTGTAAGAGGAAGAAGATGGTAGATTAACTGTAAGAGAAAGAAGACTAAAGAATGACTGTAAGAGTAAGAAGATAAAAGAGTAACTGTAAAGGGAAGAAGAAAAAGATTAAATCTGAGAGGAAGAAAATAAAAGAATAACTGTAAGAGGAAGAAGATGGGAGATTAACTGTAAGAGGAAGAAGATGAAATAATGAGTAAGAGGAAGAAGATAAAAGAATAACTGTAAAGGGAAGAAGAAAAAGATTAATTCTAGGAGGGAAAATATAAAATAATAACTATAAGAGGTAGAAGATGGAAGAAAATAAAGACGTGGAAGGTGAAGAAATTGTCGAAGAAAAGGAAAAAAAGGAAAGGTAAATAAAGAGGAATAGATGAAGGGGAACAGGAATATGAGGAGAATGGGAAAGGAAAGCACTTGGAAGAGGGCAACGACGACCAGAGAGAGTGAAAAGGAATGAAGCAGTGGCATCCGATAGCTGTGGAAAGGATATCTGGTCGTGAAACACAAGTAATCCCATCGCTCAGGCTCGAATCTGCGAACAAAAGATGGCTGCTCTTAAAGTAGCGCTATGCTTTACTTTCCTTCCTTTTTAGCCGCAAACATTTATAATAGAGATGGAAGGAATTGTGGGCGGGAGTGTTGGAAAGTGACTTTGCGATTTTGTTTTGTAACGTGATGTGTTGGCTCTTCTTTGTTCACGGCGGCGTTCAATTGTTTGCTTTGCTTCTTCTGCTCTCTAACGACCGACTATTCAACATTCCTGATTCCATCCTCTATTTTGCAATTTGCTATTGTTAGAATTCTTTCGTGCATGCCAGTATCCAAATTGTCCTCGCCTCAATCTATTCTTTAACAATACAATCCTAAGCCCATATATTGAAAACCATAAAGACGCTTTCTACCCTGAATGGCTACTGCAGATACTTCAGCCATGAATCTGTGGTCAAGAGTGAATCATATACTTGTTATGTCATTCAAGTACAACGAATACATTGTACGGGATGTGTACCCACATAATTCAAGGGCCATTAATGGAGTCCCGGATGACATTCTAAATGTAATGTAGAAATGTCCTGAATTACGTAACAAAATCACATACCCTGACAATTTTACAACACTGTGCTGCTTTATGCCCACTGGCTTGTAATCTATACTAATAATAAATCTGTAGCCGAATTTTTTCTGGTAATTTTCGATTTTCCAAAAATAATAATTGGTCCTAACATATATAATTAACCACCCTGAAACCGAAAATCGCTTTTTTGAAGTTTTTGTTTGTATGTCTGTGTGTCTGTCTGTCTGTATGTTTGTTACCTTTTCACGCGATAATGGCTGAACGGATTTCGATGAAAATTGGAATCTAAATTAAGTTCGTTGTAACTTAGATTTTAGGCTATATGGCATTCAAAATACATTATTTAAAAGGGGGGTTATAAGGGGGCCTGAATTAAATAAATCGAAATATCTCGCTTATTATTGATTTTTGTGAAAAATGTTACATAACAAACGTTTCTTTAAAAATAATTTTCGATAAGTTTTATTCCTTGAAACATTTTGATAGGACTGATATTTAATGAGATAAATGAGTTTTAAAATTAAAATAACTGCCATCTAAGGCCGCATAATGAAATGAAAAACAAATGACTTGGTCTATAAGGGGCCTTGGACAGCAACAATCGAAAGCTATGAAAGATAGCCTACAGAGAATGTTTCTGTGTTTGTATGAAGTAATATCGGAAGCTAAATTAACGATATGTATAATTAATTATTATTTCACCATTGGAAAGTGTAGTTTCTCTAGATGGACATAATGCTATAATGTTATTACAGTAACTTCTGATGTAATATAATATAATATAATATAATATAATATAATATAATATAATATAATATAATATAATATAATATAATATAATATAATATAATATAATATAATATAATATAATGTAATATTATATTATATAATTTAAGTTATTTGAAGGGTTCACAACCATAGTGGGCCAAGCGCCATTTACTGAATACATAGAAAACAAGGGTTAAAATTAAGTTATTACCATAATTCAATGGAAACCTATAACAAGTAAAATATAATATACACATTAAATCTAAATGATGTCAATCTTCATTAAACTATGGCTGCATGTAATAAAAATTAAGAAACATGTTAAAGGAATTGCTATTGCACCAAATGAGTGTCTCTGGACCAAAATGATCGTATTTTAATTATTTGGATGCAATTTAAATTAAGTAACATATTAAACGATTTATCCTTCTATCAAACACGGATGTTCCCTGGATAAAATGTCCTATTTTAATTATGTAATTACTTTATATTTATTTCTAATGGGTGCAGCGGAGCGCACGGGTATGGCTAGGTATTAATAAAACAAAACCTTATTAAGGCACATAATGTCCCATATATTATGATAATATTAAAGAACGTCAATATTAAATCTTACGTCAGTTTAATTAATTAATTTATTTAGCTAGTAAACAAAGTGTTGTGCACGCGGATGACGTGAATACGTTAGGAGAAAATCCACAAACGATTAGGGAAAAAGATTCAAAAACGGGCTCTCAAGTGTTGTCGGAAAAATTCACCAATAAAATGGGACACACTCACGGACAGGAGAACGCGAATTCGATTATGCGCACTGTTCAAAACATACAGAGGTGAGCCTGCCTCGAGAGAAATAAAAAATAGGTTGCAGCCGCCAAATTACTCTTCAAGGAACGACCAATCATATAAATTGAGGGAAAGAAGGCAGAGGACGGACACTGGAAAGTTTTCTTTACTCAATCGTACTATCAGGGACTGGAATGCTTTACTTGCAGACTTACTAAAGGCTTTACCAACAACCAAAAATGTATTTAAAAATAGGCTTAAGAACTTTACCAATAGACGGTAAATATATACAGTATCTAAAAACTGTAAATGATATTTTGTTATTGAGGTGTTGTATCAGTGAAGTGTGTTGTGTCAGTGAAGTGTGCTGTGTAAGTGAAACGTGTTCCTGTCAGTGAAGCTTTATAGTTTATAGTGGCAGTGCAAAGTATTTGAACAGTGAAATGTTTTTGAAGTGTTAGTGAAATTAGGATAGAATCAGTGAAATGTGTCGTAGTTCCAGTGCAGTGAGTGAGTTGACGGCGAAATGAGTGTAATGTTGAAAGGTACTTGTGCAGATATGAACATATCATACTCGTGGGTTTTAGTTCGAACTTAGATTTACAGTAAGATACAAATTAGATTTATTTTAAATGTTATTTTAAGTGATCGTGCTTCATTTAATTTAGGATATTCCCTGTTATTATTATTATTATTATTATTATTATTATTATTATTATTATTATTATTATTATTATTAATTATTGCTAGTATTAATTATTAGTATTATTATTAATTGTATTTTCAATTAATAAGTTTATTATTGTCATTATTGAGTGTAATTAGTTACCACTGCCACCGGGTATATACCCATTGCAGTGTGAATACATACATACATACATACATACATACATACATACATACATACATACATACATACATACATACATACATACATACATACATACATACATACATACATACATACATACACGGGAATTTTACTGGAAGCAAGTAAAGAGATAGGTTTGGAAGTAAATCCCGAAAAGACAAAGTGTATGATTATGTCTCGTGACGAGAATATTGTACGAAATGGACATATAAAAATTGGAAATTTATCTTTTGAAGAGGTGGAGAAGTTCAAATATCTGGGAGCAACAGTAACAAATATAAATGATACTCGGGAGGAAGTTAAGCACACAATAAATATGGGAAATGCCTGCTATTATTCGGTTGAGAAGCTTTCATCATTCATATATATATATATTTTGATGTACCGAAGTACATATGATATTTCCATGCAGATATTCTGCGTCATCATATGATGAAAGAGTGATGGAACGGAGAAAAATTCTCTCCGGCGCCGGGATTTGAACCCGGGTTTTCAGCTCTACGTGCTGATGCTTTATCCACTAAGCCACGCCGGATAAAACCCCGACGCCGGTTAGAATCGTCTCAGATTAAGCTCCATCTCTTTGGTTCCCTCTAGTGGCTTAGTGGATAAAGCATCAGCACGTAGAGCTGAAAACCCGGGTTCAAATCCCGGCGCCGGAGAGAATTTTTCTCCGTTCCATCACTCTTTCATCATATGATGACGCAGAATATCTGCATGGAAATATCATATGTACTTCGGTACATCAAAATATATGATATGCGTAATAAATCACTTTGTGATTTAAGACGGCGCCTATACCGTCTGATCCCGGCCAACCAGTCACTCATTCGAGTGCACCTCAACACATGTATGGACTTCGGTCCTGCGTTCATAGACATCTATGACGTAGTGCAGAGGGCGGCCACTAGAGGGAACCCAAGAGATGGAGCTTAATCTGAGACGATTCTAACCGGCGTCGGGGTTGTATCCGGCGTGGCTTAATGGATAAAGCATCAGCACGTAGAGCTGAAAACCCGGGTTCAAATCCCGGCGCCGGAGAGAATTTTTCTCCGTTCCATCACTCTTTCATCATATGATGACGCAGAATATCTGCATGGAAATATCATATGTACTTCGGTACATCAAAATATATGATATGCGTAATAAATCACTTTGTGATTTAAGACGGCGCCTATACCGTCGGATCCCGGCCAACCAGTCACTCATTCGAGTGCACCTCAACACATGTATGGACTTCGGTCCTGCGTTCATAGACATCTATGACGTAGTGCAGAGGGCGGCCACTAGAGGGAACCCAAGAGATGGAGCTTAATCTGAGACGATTCTAACCGGCGTCGGGGTTGTATCCGGCGTGGCTTAGTGGATAAAGCATCAGCACGTAGAGCTGAAAACCCGGGTTCAAATCCCGGCGCCGGAGAGAATTTTTCTCCGTTCCATCACTCTTTCATCATTTCATCATTCAGTCTGCTGTCAAAAAAACTGAAAGTTAGAATTTATAAAACAGTTATATTACCGGTTGTTCTTTATGGTTGTGAAACTTGGACTCTCACTTTGAGAGAGGAACAGAGATTAAGGGTGTTTGAGAATAAGGTGCTTAGGAAAATATTTGGGGCTAAGAGGGATGAAGTTACAGGAGAATGGAGAAAGTTACACAACACAGAACTGTACGCATTGTATTCTTCACCTGACATAATTAGGAACATTAAATCCAGACGTTTGAGATGGGCAGGGCATGTAGCACGTATGGGCGAATCCAGAAATGGAGATGGAGTGTTAGTTGGGAGGCCGAGACGTAGATGGGAAGATAATATTAAAATGGATTTGAGGGAGGTGTGATATGATGATAGAGAATGGATTAATCTTGCTCAGGATAGGGACCGATGGCGGGCTTATGTGAGAGCGGCAATGAACCTCCGGGTTCCTTAAAAGCCAGTAAGTAAGTAAGCTAGTAAACAAAGTGAGTACAATAAAAATTATGCAACAAAAATGTTTCTAGCCACTACTGTAAGAGGCAAGATCGTGTACGGTGTGGTCTTAGCCTATAATATAACATAAAATTTAAAAGACGGATTACTAAATAGAGTAATTAATTTAATTCAGACCGACAACTACACACAAGAGAAAATATGACACAAATAATAGAGTAAAAAATACATACATTTATTAATATTATATATCATGAATAATTTTATAAATGTACTTTTTTTAAGGTTCAATTTTAAAATATTTCAAATTTGAAAAATGATTTGTAATTTTATTATAAAGTCTTGGGCCTAAACTAGCACAATTTTTAAGTTCTACACTTGTATGACATTTAAATAAATAAATAAATAAATAAATAGATAGATAGATAGATAGATAGATAGATAGATAGATAGATAGATAGATAGATAGATAGATAGATAGATAGATAGATAGATAGATAGATAGATAGATAGATAGATAGATAGATAGATAGATAGATAGATAGATAGATAGATAGATAGATAGATAGATAGATAGATAGATAGATAGATAGATAGATAGATAGATAGATAGATAGATAGATAGATAGATAGATAGATAGATAGATAGATAGATAGATAGATAGATAGATAGATAGATAGATAGATAGATAGATAGATAGATAGATAGATAGATAGATAGATAGATAGATAGATAGATAGATAGATAGATAGATAGATAGATAGATAGATAGATAGATAGATAGATAGATAGATAGATAGATAGATAGATAGATAGATAGATAGATAGATAGATAGATAGATAGATAGATAGATAGATAGATAGATAGATAGATAGATAGATAGATAGATAGATAGATAGATAGATAGATAGATAGATAGATAGATAGATAGATAGATAGATAGATAGATAGATAGATAGATAGATAGATAGATAGATAGATAGATAGATAGATAGATAGATAGATAGATAGATAGATAGATAGATAGATAGATAGATAGATAGATAGATAGATAGATAGATAGATAGATAGATAGATAGATAGATAGATAGATAGATAGATAGATAGATAGATAGATAGATAGATAGATAGATAGATAGATAGATAGATAGATAGATAGATAGATAGATAGATAGATAGATAGATAGATAGATAGATAGATAGATAGATAGATAGATAGATAGATAGATAGATAGATAGATAGATAGATAGATAGATAGATAGATAGATAGATAGATGGATGGATCAGACAGACAGACAGACAGACAGACAGACAGACAGATAGTTAGATAGATAGATAGACAGACAGACAGACAGACAGACAGACAGTCAGACAGACAGACAGAGAGACAGACAGACAGACAGACAGACAGACAGACAGATAGATAGATAGATAGATAGATAGATAGATAGATAGATAGATAGATAGATAGATAGATAGATAGATAGATAGATAGATAGATAGATAGATAGATAGATAGATAGATAGATAGATAGATAGATAGATAGATAGATAGATAGATAGATAGATAGATAGATAGATAGATAGATAGATAGATAGATAGATAGATAGATAGATAAATTGGAATTTTTATACATATTTCGGATGAAGATTTTCCAATGTAATGGAATGTTTTCTCCGTATATAGTTTAATTTACTATAAATTACTATGATTTATACTGTCATAAGTATATACTGATATGTATATAAGTACGAGTATACATTACATAGTCCTATTTTGGAGAGTTGGGATCTGACGTTAGCGTGCTGGGAAAAAGCAACTGAATACGAGATCTGTTGCTATGGTAACAAATTCAGCGCTGCTTCACCCGCTGGTCTATTTGGCTTTAAAAAACTGAGATGAAGTGTTACAGCTCGTTATACTGTATCAGATGCGGAGGAAATTTTTTAATTAGTGGTGTCTTTTTGTTCTGTATAAAACGCCAAATAACATACTACAGTATCTCGCAGATAGATTATGTATACAATTTCTACCTTTAATTGTGATGATACATATTTCAGCATTTGCTTTTGCAGATATATCCGAGTTCATATTTTAGTCTACACTGATGTTAAATAGACAAAGACAAGGTCGCTAATCTGGAGAATAGATGTGGAAGCTTTCAACCGTTCCGTTACTATGATAATCAAGTACGCAATGTCGCCAACATATGGACGTAATGTTTATCTAAGCCGTCCTTACTAGGAGAAATTTGGTTTCTTTTTCTCTCTTTCCCTCCTTCCCGTCCTCCATAACCTTACTGAGAGGTATCGCTATTGTAATACTGGTGACAGTCTACAGTCGCTAATAGCGATTAGCATTATCGCGATTAGCTCCGATCACGATTACAGAAAATGTGGTGACACACTAGGTCACGCTAGGTCCCGTCTGGTCAACAGCTGAATTACCATAGAGGAAACAATTTTCTCAATGTACATACGTATATGTTTGTTTCCCTCCTGGATAACACCACAGTCTACTATATACAGTCGCGAAGCTCAATATGTAGTAAAAATGCAAACATGGGTAGTTGCCCACCACTAGGATCGCTACTATCGCCTCATCATCGCAGATCTCTCTCCTAGCAGACGACAAAATATGTTATACTTTCGTTGTCGTGTTCTTTTGGAAAAATTAACACCTTCCTTCCATTATTGAAATATTAAATGCATAAAGTTAATTTATTACTTTAATGAAGTATATTAAATTCCACCATAAACTCGAAGATACCTGCAAGAAATAGGTTAATATTATTTTTGTTTGTGCAAAACGAACTGAAATTTAATATAATAGCTTCACTCATTCAAGATTATAGCGATAATTAAGTATGAAATCAATAAATATTAATTTGCATTTCTCTTTACAACAATAATAATGGAAATATGAATTAATGGAGTAACTTACGTGTACCGGTACTTGTAGTGTAGGCTTACGTAGTTAACAAAGTGGGATGAGGTTAAGCAATAATAATCACACCAGAATTGGAAATAAAACGTGATCAATAAATTTTATTGTAACAGACTTTTTCTACGTTTCTAGTAAAGTAACAAATAAAAATAACAACAAAATTAACAGCTATAATTAAAAACATATCCTTTGAAAAAAAAGTAGGCCTAAGCAATAATAATCCCACCAGAATTGAAAATAAAACGTGATCAATAAATTTCATTAAAACAAACTTAATTTTTCTACGTCTTTAGTAAAATAACACTTAAAAATAATAATAAATTAATAGCTACAATTAAAAATATATCCTCTGAAAAAAAAGTAGACCTAACCTTTATTTCTCTGGAAATTTAGCAGCCTAAGTGACAGAACTTTAACCGATATCTAATGTCCTTTCGGTTAGACTGAAACATTTCATTGTGAAATTTAAGGATATAATGTATTCTAACAGTCACAAAGAACTTCAAATTAACAGTTTTGTTTCTGCACAGCAATCTTGTGAAAACCCAGGAACCTTTCTGAATCTTTCGGAAATCGGAAAAGGATAACTCTGGCCTCTTTCTCTTACTGTTGCTACAATTTATAGCACTACAAACGTCTCCTCCTTGTCCCATATTATTATTCCAATTATTATATTTCAGCCATTAACATTTTCATTATAACCAATAACGAACATTTCACAAGCATCAATGTGAAATACGCAACGAGCTAGCAGTCGATAGAAATACGACACAGTCCAAAGTCGACCATGGACAGTCTATTGCTTCTAGTTGCTAACCGCTTGGAGCGCTTTATCACGAGATTTGCAAAAAAAAACACCTCAAGCTTCGCGACTGTATATAGTAGACTGTGTTATTACATTAATTATTGTAGATATTGACAAATTGATCAGTTGTGTATTTATTCGTCCTATGTTATGTGATCACAAGAACTAATCACAATACAACGAATTTATACTATATTTGGGATGAGAAACGGGTTTAATTCTGTACGTATTTAAGTTATATTAACCTTGAACTTAGCAGCTGATATTTCTTATGTATCTTCTTTCATTTAGTAGGTGCATAGAATATCTTCTACTGATAAATCAAAATGTTCTCTTCCCGCATTCTCGTTGCTCCGATATGAACACTTGATTCTTTGATAATACCAGAGCGTCGCTAGATCGTTTCTCTTATCGTTTATCATTGCTCCAACGTGTACGTACCCATACACGTTCCGCAGATTTCGTGCATTTCAAATGTGAATATTATTCTTCTTCTTTTTTTTTAGTAGGTTATTTTACGACGCTTTATCAATATCTAAGGTTATTTAGCGTCTGAATGAGTTGAAGGTGATAATGCCGGTGAAATGAGTTCTGGAACTGCAAAAACGACTTGGAATGGAGCGAAAAACCTATTGCAGCAAATATGGCCTACGTCAAAACTGAATGACCGGCACCAAACCTTACTGTTAATGGATCCTCCAACAGAGAATGCGGTATTCGTAAAAGCTTGGCTTGCCGCAGGTTTTTTGCATTACCAACTCACGGCTTCATCCCATACGATGGAGGAATTTGTAAAAATACTAACAACAGAAAGAAAAACTTTTGAGCAAAAGTGCAGCGGCAGATATTCCCAGAATTGTCAAGAACTACAACTATTGCACCTCTAAAATATGGATATATGTTACGAACTGTTGATTGTGTGTGTCATATGTTGTTCCTAGTGTAAGTCAATACATGAGGTCATTGAATAAGTAAAGTCTTGTTTGACTAGAAAACGAAATGATCAAGTTATATTCATTTGGGTGATGTCTAGGAATACAGTTTTCGGTTCGTATATGTGGTGTTATGGAGAAGTGTTTACATATATCGTAAAGTATCTTGGTTCAACGACTTTGGTCTAGAAACAGTGACAAGTCTAGGTGTGAACGTGTATAATAAATATATGTATATTTCCACATATTGGCAACAAACTGGTATTTTTTAAACTGATGAGATGACGACTACATTATCAAAGAGAGGCTGTATTTAATAGGTTAAAAAAAGGGTATTTGTTTACCATTGCACTATAATTTTACCAAAATAGAAATATATGTGAGTTTATTTTTCACAAAAAGGGTCGGTTAAGGTTAAGAATAATAATAATAATAATAATAATAATAATAATAATAATAATAATAAAATTAAATTTAAAAAAGTAATAACAGAGGATACAGTTAATTTACAAATTATGATAAAACTGACCAAAAAATGTATTAGTTGTGATATTTGTAATGCAACGTAAATAATATTGAAAAAAAAGATCTTGTAGCATAATATATATTAAAAAAAAATTGTCATTTTATATCTAACAAAGCTATGGAATAATTTATTTCACACTCTACTGTAAATTTTAGCCTTTCGTGTAATTTATTAAACAAGTGTACAATTGTATTATCTATTGATTTATTTTCATAAATTATGAGTGTGTCATCTACAAATCAATGAAAGTCTTTTATGTTATGGTTATTTAGGATATCACTGATAGTATTATCTTCTATGTTTTGTAGGAAGATATCGGTTTGAATTCCAGATAATGGATTACCCAGTGCTAGGCCAACATTCTGTTTATATAATTTTTCAGCGAAATGAAGTAATTTTGTGAAGTAACAGTATTTATTAGATTTAATTTTTGTTGGAATTTATTCAATGGTATTTGAAGGTTAATTAATTTTGCTTCGATAATATTTATAGTTTCTTGAAGTGTGATATTTGTATATAAGTTTTCTATGTCAAGGGACATCAGTTCTGAATTTGGGTTAATACTCAGTTTGACTAGACTATCTATTATAAGTCTCGTGTTTTTTTATTGTATATTGATTTTGTAATTGTAAGGTTTGTTTTAACCATTTGTTAAGACAGAAAAAAAAAAGTCCGGGGTCCAACACCGAAAGTTACCAAGCATATTCTTCGTTGCATACATACTTAAAGTCTTCCATAATAACATTGTATATTGGAAGGAAAATGAAGATGAACGCAGATAATAGGAAAAAAGATATCTCCGAACATATAATTTTGTCAGATTTCGTCAATTTTCTGTGACGTCGGGTCCAGTTCATGAAGCCAAGCTCCAGAAGGGGCGCGGCTCTAGATTTCACGCACTGCTCCGCGAGGCAGATGTGTCGCCCCGGCCCCACTCGGAGCTGAAGGTCTACCCGTACAATGTAGCAATTCAAATATGTAAATCGCGTCCCATGTCAATATTTTCGGTGTATTGGCACAAGTATTTCCGAGCGGAAACATTTCCATTTCCTCTGTTGAGCATGAGGAATCGAAAATTTGCTCGCTGTAAGGGGTGGAGGGGACAACTACGCATTCTTCACAACAGCGCACCACTCAATTTGCTGAGAAGTCGTGTTGCTTCTAGGAAATGCTACCGAATTTAATGTTAAAGTATCCCTGGATTCTGGTTAACATTCTCTCTAAATCCCATATGTAAATTCAAAACTGAAAGCTATAAAAGGTCGTTTTATTATATTTCTTGAATATTCCCATACTTCTACAGAATAGTAGAGGAGATTATTGTTCAGGAACATCATTTTATTTTTACTTCAATTTTTATTGTACCTGAGTTTTTGAATGTACTTCACTCCCACCCCTTCTACTAAGGAAGTTCCAACTCCACACAGAACCAAGACCGCAGATAGTAAGCAGTACTGAGTTACTGAGTATAGTACGTTCCAGAACTATGTTCGCGTTTTCCAGTGACGAAAGAGCTTTCAATATTGAATCATATTTTCGCACAGGTACTGTCCGTTTGCCTACGTCGCATCCCGATTTCCCCCACCTGCTTCTGCTCGCCCCTCTGTAATAGCTGGGCTGCCTTAGCTCTTTTCTGAAAACATTAATTTATCTTAGGAATTGGAAGTTTACGTAATATTATACAGCTGTTTAATTTAACTTAAATAAAAGGGCCTCGTTAAGTAATTAACTGTCACGTGATTTCCTCCCTTTCTACAATCCTGCGACATAACCACTTGGACGGACAGTAGATAGCATGTCTGAGTAATTTTATATTTTCGGGTCGGGCAGAAGTGAAGATTGAATTTACAGTACGTAGAGTAGGTACAGAATTATTTCAACATGAGTTACTAGTACGAAGGACGAACCTGGCAATTGGAATTAGATGCAATAGTCTATAGTGCGATAATATGCACAAAAGAACTGAAGCCTGTATCGAAATGAACGGCCACCATTTTCAAAATTGTGTTTAAATATTCATATTATGATTATTTTTCAATTTAACTTCTTTCTCTATATTTTACGCTGATGTGCTGTAGACAGTATAATATACACTGCATAATGAATACGTTCGCATGGATAACTCACTTCGTGAGTAAAAACACTTATTCTTAATGCAGTACTGTACTTTGATTAAAGAAAAACCTAATGAAAATTATCAAACTCAAAATCGCGATATTTCCTAGTTTACGTAAATGGATGAACTACTTTTCTTCCTTCCTATACCTAGTAGAGTGATTTGTGTTTTACGCCAGTATCATCGAACTCCAGTCTTGGAGGGGGGAGCAAGCGATGTTTCCGGTTCTCTAAAGGTATAGGCAGGTTAATATTAAAAATGTTAGTAACAATAAAATTATGTCCCTGTACTTTTAGCATAGTGTACCATTGAACATTTTTTGTTTTTAAATTTTTTCTGCTCTCTAGAGGATTCAAACTGAAGTAGATTGTAGAGGAAGCCGCTAAGTAGCTCTGGTCGTAGTTTCAGTTTCATTTATTGCAAAGTGTGAGTTCCGTGGACAAAATAAATTTGTTTAGTACCAAAAGTAAACATGTCGCTCATTGATGTATCTTTTCTAACACAAAACCAGATTGCATTTGTTAATATCTTTCAAATACGGTGTGTTCCCTACCATCTGGTGAGTAATAACATATTTTAATTTCCATGATTTATTTGACTCTCTAGTTTTCGGAGCCATATTTGTTTAAACGTGCACCCTCTTGTACCTTTGAACACAAAATATCTTGTACCATGGAACATGTTCCAAATTACACGATACTATCGGTTTTTGTTTTTGTTTTATTTTAAGGTCATGTCACGAAGTAAGTATGGAATTAAAGAGGCCCCCAATTGATACGGATGCCTTGAAGAAAGCTGTAGAAGCAGTTATTGCTTCTACAGGAAATAAAATCTCAATCAGAGAAGCCTGTTCTGGTTTATGATTGAAAATATATTTTAAATATAATTATCAGCTATATTCCCACCTATATTCCATGTGTTCCAACTTACAAGAGGGTATGTTCCAAGGTACATGATCCTGTTGTACCTTTGAACACATTACATATCCCTTCATTTTATTTTTTCCATCCTTAATAAATCTGTAAAACAGGAAAATACATACAGGAAGTTGTAAAGGAATCTTCAATAATTATTTCAAGCATTTTTTCATTAAAAAATTTCATTTCCCAAAATTAAAAAAAAAAAAAAAATGTGAAAAGTGTTTAAAGGTACAACAGTCTCCCCTACATTATGCAACGAGCCTATAATGATAGTAATTAAGACGCAAGTATGGTTATTTATGAAACGAGCGCAAGCGAGTTTCATAATATTCATACGAGCGTCTTAATTACCATTATAGGCAAGTTTCATACGACTTTTTATGTTCGACCATATTTCTAACTTGAAATTATTCAGATGTATACATTTTATTTGTATCTGACAAGATCGGAAGTGACCTTGTTCTAGGTCGTGAATTGTGAGATGTGCGCAGACGCGAAAGTATTGATTTTTTCCGAGGAACAATAATGTCATTGACCTTGATGTAATCCCGTTAAACTTGATATAACCTTGATTATTGAATTCGACATTGAAAAACGAGATGACAAATTGAATTTATTTGAATATTATTTACAATTAACGCTAATTATTATAGTAACAGAACATAACCTTCTGCGACAGTATTGGATTTCAGCCTCCGTGACCTTTCGCTAATTCTCTTTCGATTGCATATCCGAGAATAACCGATACTTGCGGTTTTATAACGGTACAAAGCTGACTTGTTATTGGCTGAACACCTGTAAGCTGAGTTGTCATTGGCTGGACACCTGTACTTTAACGAGTAGGTGTACTTTAATGACATGCATTAAAGGACTGCTACCAGGTGTATAATTACTACATTTCGATATGGTCGAGCATAAAATATTTTAAGTTAAATTTCTTAATGACATGCGTATTCTGACTGGCATGTAACTGTGGAGTTGCGTAGCTGTTTTCTGTTACAAACTTCAAAATTAAAATAATACAGTTTCTTAACTTGTTTTCCCATTGTTGAGAGGATTGTTAATTTTCAAATGACTCTGATTTTTAAGGAATTACTGAAAATATTTAAGACCCTATTGTTGAGATGTATTTTCAAAAGTTGATGGAATTTTATTTTATTGTAATGTGAAGCTTGGACTGTTTTCATATGAAATATAAAAAAAAAAAATATGGAAATTAATTAAAATATGTACTAAAACTCTGAAATATTCAGAAATATGAAAAGCATAAGTATCATTTTTCAACTCTACACACTATGAAACATAAAGATATAGCCTAGTCGAGACGCTGTTATTCCCGGCGTGACTCCTCCTCTTTGCTTACGTCTTAGGAAGTGAAGGCTCTATAAAGTCTAGGTAGGTAGTATCGTTCGCCATTTTTGTTCTTTTGTTGCCGAGCTACCATACGAGGAATCTATTTGCCACAGCGTTAAACGTTATCATGTCGTAGCTCCTATGATAATAAATCAAACGCACTGTAATTCAGCAAATAATTGAGCGGCAAATCACGTCTTCGTGTGCTTTCTGCGAATGCCAACGAAAGAGCCAAAATGGCGGGCGATTATATTAAGTATTTATCGAGCCTTAAGAAATGAATAACGTCTTCCTCAGCGAATCACAAGACGCACACGTTTAAATGTAGCCGACCTGCAACGCGATTGGCTGCCGGAAATTTGAGCGATGGGACTATAATTGATGTTAGTTTTATTAGTAAATATTCATTCACAGTGTTCTGCCCAAGGGCAGGTCATTCACTGCAAACCCACCATTCTCCAGCCTTTCCTATTTTCTGCCTTTCTTTTTGTCTCCTCACATGATCCACATGTCTTAATGTTGTCTATCATCTGATATCTTCTTCTGTACTAGAGATGGAGGAAATAATTTAAATACCGATATATTGATATTGCAATATATTGCAAACCCAATTTCGATAAACGATATATATTGCAACAAACATCGATATATCGAAACGATTCTATATTTCGCTATTTCGCAAATTAATAGATACTAATCCAAATACATTTGCAGGCGTATATTTATTACAATAAACTTAAATTTTAATAGCCTATTCCTTATTAGCATTGAAATCAACTTCATAACAGTCAAAAGATTAAATGTAAAATTGCAACGATGAACAACACATTTTCAATACCATAATTTTTATGTAGTTCCTAAACTTAATCAAAATTATAGTGGAGGTAAGATGAGCTTAAATGATACAATGGGGATGTGTTAAGTGAACTCTATTTGGGTCAGTATTTGACATTGAAACAGTCATTCATTCATAGTGTTCAGCCCAAAGGCAGGTCTTTCACTGCAAACCCACCATTCTCCAGTCTTTCCTATTTTCTGCCTTTCTCTTTGTCTCCGCGTATGATCCATATCTTAATGTCGTCTATCATCTGATATCTTCTTCTGCCCCGAACTATTCTCCCGTTCACCATTCCTTTCAGTGTATCCTTCAGTAGGCAGTTCCTTCTCAACCAGTGACCCAGCCAATTCCTTTTCCTTTTTCTCATCACTTTCAGCATCATTCTTTCTTCATCCACTTTTTCCAACACAGCTTCTTACTCTGTCTGTCCATTTCACACGCTCCATCCTTCTCCATAACCACATTTCAAATGCTTCTATTCGCTTCTTTTCACTTCGTCGTAATGTCCATGTTTCTGCCCCATACAATGCTACACTCCATACAAAGCACTTCACTAGTTTATTCCTTAGTTCTTTCTCCAGAGGTCCGCAGAAGATGTTACTTTTTCTATTAAAAGCTTCCTTTGCCGTTGCTATTCTCTTTTTGAATTCCTGTCACCAGCTCATATTACTGCTTATAGTACACGCCAAGTATCTGAAGCTGTCCACTTGCTCTAATGTCCCATTTACTTACTTAATTTCTGGCTTTTATGGAACCCGGAGGTTCACTGCCGCCCTCACATAAGCCCGCCATTGGTCCCTATCCTGAGCAAGCTTAATCCAGTCTCTATCATCATATCCCACCTCCCTCAAATCCATTTTAATATTATTCTCCCATCTACGTCTCGGGCTCCCGAAAGATCTTTTTTCCTCCTGCCTCCCAACTAACACTCTATATGCATTTCTGGATTCGCCCATACGTGCTACATGCCCTGCCCAACTCAAACGTCTGGATTTAATGTTCCTAATTATGTCAGGTGAACAATACAATGCGTGCAGTTCTGTGTTGTGTAACGTCCTCCATTTTTCTGTAACTTCATCCCTCTTAGCTCCAAATATTTTCCTAAGCACCTTATTCTCAAACACCCTTAATCTCTGTTCCTCTCTCAAAGTGAGAGTCCAAGTTTTACAACCATACAGAACAACCGGTAATATAACTATTTTATAAATTCTAACTTTCAGATTTTTTGACAGCAGACTGCATGGCAAAAGCTTCTCAACCGAATAATAACAGGCATTTCCCGTATTTATTCTGCGTTTAATTTATCCCGAGTGTTGTCATTTGTATTTGTTACTGTTGCTCCAAGATATTTGAATTTTTCCACCTCTTCGAAGGATAAATCTCCAATTTTTATACTTCTGACCGCCTTCTGGTAGGAAAAGAGGAGTACCTGCACCCTTAACCGTCTCTTATTGCTGGTTTAGTTCTTTCGTGCCATAAGTTTGGGGCTGTTCTATAAATAGGTAGGTAGGTAGGTAAGTGGGTGGATGGATGGAACAATGGACAGACAGACGGAGAGAGGATGGACTGACAGACGGAGACAGACAGATAGATACTTGTGTGTTGCATAATGTAAAGTTTGGATGTGTTCTGTTCCGAAGAGGCGCCGTGCCACTAGAAATGCAGTGACTCGCTCGGTACAGAATCAACACATCCCAACTCGCTCGCCGAGTTGTTCTCAAGGGCGTCTGCTGTTGTTTTTAATGATCAGATGTGTGGGATTGAATTCGCGATGCTGGGGTGGGGGTGCAGAACCGCACACCCCCATTCAGAGCACGTCTCAGTCTGATTTCAATGTGTACTTGCAATTCCAAGTTGCCATTCCTTCACGAATGTCAATGAACTTGTTCCGTCTGTCACTAATTAGTAACCCCAACTGGCACTAATGTATTCAGCTTCTTACCAGAGGGATTCGAAGTAGTTTCCCGGACAGATCTCATGAGGTACCGGTACGCCGATATGCATATTTCCTTCGATTTATCCGCCCATACATTCCACTGTGACTATTAAACAGGTCTGCAAAACTAAGGGTCGATTTCTAAAACACGGACGAAATCGTGGTTCCAAACCCCTGCCTTTAAACCGCGACCGAGGTCTGAATCCTTATGCGATGTCTAAAACGAAGTCGAGGCGCGGCTTGAGAAGAAACCGAGGTTCGTGGGTTTTGTATATGGCAACGCAGCTAGGAATCGATTTTTAATCCTGTACACCAGTCTTGTCAATTGATGCCCATAGGAGCAAGCGAGCGCTTTAGAGCTCAGAAGAGCCTCAGCGCTTTACAGAGGAAAGGAAAGAGACGGACGAAAGAGGTAGTATATGCCGCTTGGTCGAGCTACATTCAGGGATGGCCAGCACTGATTCAATAGACAAAGCAAAGAGAACTTATTAAAACTGTATCCATGTTAATTTTTAGATTTGTCTGAGGAGTATAAGTGGATTATAAGAATGTAAGTTTTAATTTTAATGCTCATTTTTCACAAGTTTGATTTTTTTATTCAAAAGAAATATTTTCTCAGCTTTTCGTATAGGAAAGTGAAATTTTCAGATATAGGCCTATTTATTTAGTAGCCTTACAGAATGTTTTCGTAAATCTAATATACCGTATATACGTATTACTGAAGATAGTGTAATGAAAATTTTGAAAATATTCGCATGGAAATTGTTTGTAAGGAAAAGAATTAACAAAGCAACTACTGTTACATCATAAGCAAAAGATACGTGCCCATGTGTTGTAAAAATGTCAGCAGATTTCGAGAAAATAATTTAATATTCTGATGATAGAAAGTTGCTCACAAATATCACCTTAAAAGCATAATGCGATAAGAGTTTTGTTATGTAATATTAGTTACACTTAAAACAGGTACAGTACCTAGGTAACTTTGCTTTGTACTGTAATATTGTTTTGATTAGTTTATTGATTACTTTTGTAAGGCTAAAGATACCATCAATATAAATTCCAACTTATCATGTCATACTCAATCTCTTTCTTTGGAATATCAATTTCTTTATGAATGATGTGTTTCGTCCACTTAATAAAGTATAATATTATAACTTACTACTATGGAATTTAAGTAAATATTCCTTCTTAACTCTCTATTATGTTATTAAGATTTAAAACACAAGTGCAATATTAAGAAATCAGTACTTTTGTTTTATAGACAATATAGATAATATTAAACAGAAAACCATGTAAAAATAACGGTATAAAATTTCACGTTTCGTTTGAAGTTTGTGCACCACTGTTTTTTTAATCCAACAGGCTGTTTATTCATATATACAACCCTTCCTCCTTCCATACTTAGCGCTTGATGCCCGCGCACGACGTCAATGTCAGAAAAATGCGCTTGATTTGACATCACTGCTGTACACGGTCGATATCAGAAATAAATGAACATCGGGATTAATACTTTTATTGAATTGCAGTAAGTCACATTCTTTTGTTCTTAGCTAAGGTATTGTTGTATCTGCTAATTTACCTAGCTTCTCTTCTGAATTCTGTAAGACCCTAGGACTGCACAAATCTTTTCTGAATGAACTGGTCCTCCTCATAATTAGAGACTTGAAGATGTCTTAGGCCTATTAAAGTTCAAAACGTTCGTCAAGATGAAATCTAAATTTGTTTAACATTTGAGGGGCCCAGTGGAAAAGAGGTCCATGCCACATTTCTGTTGACTTTTAGTTTCATCGACACTCATACAGATCTTGCCATCCAGGACATTTCTTACGAACCTCCAGTCCTGTGACATGTGTCTAGCGGACATGGTAAGCATTTATAAATGCCTCTTCTTCGCTTGAAGAGAGAATCTTAGTGGAATAAATACTTCTTCTACAAAATTTAATTTCTGGCATCGGCCTTATTTCCACCGAGTCTCTCAGTTATAGTGACTTGTGCAGCAAATGCTGCAAACTAAATTAATTAGAAGTTAAAATAAACTTTTTTCAGATTTATTTTCAATGAAGAATAGGCCTACCAGTCATTTTAAAAGTTATTTGCTTCCATAATACTGAAACATACTCTCTCTGAATGTTGTTTTTATTCCAAATACTTTTTCTTGAATCTATCCATCTTCAGTTTTTGAGTTTAAAAACCAAAACGCAAGTAACAATGTCAGGATGATCAATGGATTTTTCATGTGGGAGTAAAGCAGTAGTAGCTATTTCAAGTCATTGTGGATTGTAGGTGAGAGTTAAGAAAATGTCAGATTTGCCATGTTTTCGAACAATAGAGGTGGCATCTTTGTATAGCTGCTGCATGTTTCGTGAACTACATTGAAATGTAGAGGATAGAATAATTTTATCCTGCTAAGAGATCTTGCTGAAATGATAGGGAGACTACAACATTTTATAGGCCTCTTATTTTATTAGTAAGTAATACCGTTTGGTCTTTCCTTAGGAACGTAATTTTTGCGCTCTCTCCAGACAATACTGGAGAGAATGACGCATATAAATATTCACACCACACCGCCATTAAATATATTAAAAAGGTCCACACCATTTGATTAATAACTATAAAAATATATCACTTTAATAACAATAATTTTAACTTACGTAAGTTTTGTAGGTGTAGAATTTCTTAAGGTGCAAGAAAACGTGAAAATCGCTGGGAGCAAGATCAGGACTGTAGGGTGGATGATGAAACAACTCTCAGCCAAATTCCGTCAAAACAGCAATGAACCTCCGGGTTCCTTAAAAGCCAATAAGTAAGTAAGTAAGTAAGTAAGTAATAAGTAAGTAAGTAAATAAGTAAGTAAGTAAGTTTTGTAGTTTTCAGTAACATATACTGTATATACTCGTATTATACAGCCGTCACTCAGTAAATTATAGAAATGAAGATCTAAATTAAGATATTCTCTACGTCTACTTATATAACCCCAAAAGGTTTGAGTTTCATATCATCAATAGTCTATATCATTAATATGTATATTATTGACTTGGTTTTAAAGTCTTAAAAAGTTTTTAACCAATATAGAGACGTTATAAAAATTACACAAATGAAGATCGACATATTGTTGTCATTATGACGCCACAGAATTTGCTCTAAATAGCCTACGTCATCAATCCTGAATATCATGCATGGCCTTCGTGTAATATTGCTTATTGTAGTGTGTGTGTTTTGTTTTACTCTGAAAAGCCATTGTGTCTCAAAACTGACGACAGATGGATTTTGGAAAATAGGAAAATGATGTAGGAAAATTGACATTTCACTGAAAACTACTATTTTTCTGAAAAGCGTTGGGTTCCAAGCTTCAAAATGAGGGGTCATTTATTAAAATGCGTTCAGCCGTTTTTCCGTAATTTCCATTATCAGTTCAAATTATACATATACTAGTGGCGTGTGCAGCAAATACTGCTGCAAACTAAGTTCGTTAGACGTTGAAATAAAAATTTTTCAGATTTATTTTCAATTAAGAATACTTGTCTTTTTGATAGTTATTTGCTTCCATAATAATGAAACATACTCCCTCTGAATGGATTTTTCTAGGCCAAATACTTTTTCTTGAACCTATCCAACTTCAGTTTTTGAGTTTCAACGCGAAAACGCAAGTATTAATGTCAGGACGATAGCAGTAGCTATTTCAGGTCATTGTGGATTGTAGGCAAAAGTTAAAAAAATGTCAGGTTTGCTAAGCTTTCGAACAATAGCATTTTCGTATAGCTGCTGCATGCAGAACTTCAAATGTAGAGCGTAAAATCATTTTATCCTACTAAGAGATCTTGCTGAAATGATCTGGAGACTACAAAATTTTCTAGGCCTCTTATTTTATCAGTAAGTAATACCTTTTGATCTTTCCTTAGGAACTGTAATTTTTGCGCTCTCTCGAGCCAATACTGAAGACAATGACACATATCAATATCTACACTACACCGCCATTAAGTATATGAAAAAGACCCAACCCCACTGGGTTAATAAGTAAAAAAATATTTGATTTTAATAACAATATTATTATCTTACTTAAGTTTTGTAGTTATATATAGCAGCCACTCAGTAAATTATAGAAATGAAGATCTAAATTAAGATATTCTCTACATTTACTTACATAACCACAAAACGTTTCACTTTCATGTCATCAATATAGCATCAATATTATGTACCTACAATTAATGAAAAATAGATGCATCATGATATTAACTATAATAATATTTAATTTCTAATGGTAATAATGTCATGAAACCACCTCAAGTTTCGTAGATTTGAATATCCAATACACAGCTGTACTCAGAAAATTATACACTGCAGAATCAGTTTTTAATAACAAATTGAATTGAGCTCTAAATATGTCGGCAATCCTGCAGGTCATGGCCTTCGTGTAATAGCCTATTGTTTATTGTAGTGTGTGTTTTGTTCTGAAATTCAATCAAGTCGGCCGTGATTGAATAAAATTAGTTCTCAAAACTGACAACAGATGGATTTTGGAAAATAGGAAAATTATGTAGGAAAATTGACATTTCACTGAAAACTACTACTTTTCCGAAAAACTTTGGATGCCAGGCATGAAAATGAGGGGTCACTCATTAAAATCCGTTCAGCCGTTTTCCCGTAATTTCCATTACCAGTTCAAATTATATATATATATATATATATATATATATATATATATATATATATATATATATATATATATATAGTAATTTATAGGCGGACCAGTAATATAAAGTTCATTCATTTTATCCTTTGGTGCACCGTGGCCATGAAATGAATCAGACATGCTAGATAGCTTATAAAATTTTCGCCACCAAGCTTTGAAGTTAACCACTCATTAGCTGTGACTCGTTTTACTTTGAACTTAGACGAGTTCTCAATAATCCTCATTAGCAACATTTTCATCACTTGAATTACCAATCTAAAAAAAATACTCAAAAGAGATAATAACAGTAAGGGCAACACTTAATCAGCAATAAACAGAATAAAACACTGATCCGGCTGTGACTGAAATCAGCTCTTGGGCGCGACAGTGCTGCTGGCAGCTAGTGTGGCAGACTAGTTCACGTATTTGAAAAACACCAAATGTGATGTTAGTTGTGGAGTTTTTACAATAAATGCTTATTTCTTGTCCAATTTTTTACATGTTACAGTCATGCTAGATATAAGGTTTTTATATCAAAGATGCGCATTCATGCTGGCAATCAAAATCCACAAAAAACGCATTTTGTAAAAAAATGTCGGTTGTGGTGTTTTTACAATAAACGATTCAATTAGTTAAATATTTGAATTAGGAAAAAATTGTGAGGACATTTTTTCTTCCTTATGACATGAAGAATCGTCAGTTAAAACAATGGCACTTATTCCCCTTACAACCTGTATAGTTTTACGCAAGTACAAGAATTCTATGAATCTTCTGTCACATTTTATAACCCCAGCTACTAGCACTGCCTATATAGGCCTAATTGCACGTCACAAGAGCCAAAATTATCTTATACTAGCTGAAAGTACCCGGCGTTGCCCGGGTTTTTCCTTTCTGCTTCTATTTTTAATTAAACTGGTTATTAAATTTTCGGAAATCTCGGAAACCTAACTATACACAACCAAAACGAATTGTCTTTACTAAGCTTTCCTCGCCCATAAAGATGAATCTTTACTTAACGTCACTTACATGAATTAATGAACTCAGCCAAATGCCTGCCAGGGTTAACTCAATTTAAAACAGTTGTAAATCAGGCACCGAAAAGAAAACATTTCATCATGTGCCTGACGTTAAACTGTTGTTTTAAATTTATTTATTTATTTGTTTTTATTTATTTATTTTATTTGTTTATTCTGGTGAAGTTAAGGCCATTAGGCCTTCTATTCCACACCGCCAGAAATACAAATAAAGTAATAGAAAAATCAAACTATAAATGAAGTAAAACCCAACGAAAATATAATTCCTTCTCCTCTTTCTGATCAGTTTCATCATCGAATCAATATTATATATATATATATATATATATATATATATATATATATATATATATAATTTAATTTATATTGGCAGATTTTTTTACCTCTTGACCGCTGTACACCCACTTATAGGCCTATCATATCCAGTTTTTTTTAATATAACTTGAAACTATATCTCATAAATTCAGAACATATTATATTAATTGTAATTTTACACACAGAATAGAGATACAATATTAACTCGCAATAAGTCATGCTTTAACATAAAGACTAATATTCTGAGAAACGTATAGGCCTACCGGTATTTTATAAATTAAGAGATTTTTATTTCCACAACGCTTAACATACTAAATTTGCAACGTGAACAACAATATTTTGAGAACAATACAATATTATTTTCAGTGGGCTTATGTACATTCACATACTACATTAGTAACATGACAATAGTAATATACGTTACAAGAGCGGTATGTTGACGTTTTCATGGTCGAGGAAAAGATTGAAAAAGCGAAACGTAGTTGAGCTTTTTTAATTTCCGAGAACATGAAAACAAACATACCCCTCGTGTATCGTACATTATTTTGTGCGAAGATCGTTTATTACATACCTGAAAGACGAATTTCTAATTAGTTGCAATGAAATCTCCATGTTGGTTTCTGTTTAATGACGCCAACTTCGGAACACCAAAATATCTTTCTTCAACATTGTTGCTGTAAAATGTTTTCTGTGTTTACTATACTCCAGCAGGCCGTGATATACGTCTGTCTTTTTTTTCCCCCAGTCTATAAATGCGAACTTAAAACAAACGGTAAGGTTATGTAATGATTTATTTTTCATTTTAATATTTTAACAATATTATTTATATAACATATTGCAGTAATAACATCGGCATCTGGAATCTCGTTGATTTTTTTCACGGCTTCCTTAATGTTACTTGTATCAGGAATGAAATAAGTTTCGTGGAGTAGTAGACTTTACTTAATTTTTGCAAATATTTAAAAACAATAATTAACATTGCAATTTAGGTGAAATTGCAGTGGTAAGTTTCCAATTTATAATTATTATTACTATGTTAAACGTCTCTAAAAATAATATGTTAAAAGCCTAAAGCAGTAAAATGAATGTCGCGCTTAAGCGGTAAGAAGAGGGAAATTGTTATGTGTGTTTTTTTATTTTATTTTAGTAGGTTATTTTACGACGCTTTATCAACATCTTAGGTTATTTAGCGTCTGAATGAAATGGTGATAATGCCGGTGAAATGAGTCCGGGGTCCAACAGCGAAAGTTACCCAGCATTTGCTCATATTGGGTTGAGGGAAAACCCCGGAAAAAACCTCAACCAGGTAACTTGCCTCGACCGGGAATCGAACCCGGGCCACCTGGTTTCGCGGCTAGACGCGCTAACCGTTACTCCACAGGTGTGGACGTTATGTGTGTTACGTTGGGAATACTGAATGTGGTATTTCACACTTACCGCGTATTGGTTCTGTGCGGAAAACAAGCAAATACGCACGATCTCGCACAAAAATAAGTTTGGCTAATTATTGAGAAATCACCACTGTAATAATCAACTTGTACAACTTCATCTAAACGTCGATAAGAAATATAGTGGACTGCGCTTTGATGAAAATAAAAAGAAGAGAAAAGCTCGACTCAAGAAAAGAACGTGCAGAAATATTTTAAGCATGAAGGAGCTTCTTTTCTAATCCACTCTAGAATACGAGCGATCGCTTATCGTCTATCGATAATTCTTCCACTTGAAGTGTAGTTCTCATGCGTCATTTGTACGAATAAATGAGATTGCTGGCTCTGATGTAGTCCTTGAACCGAAAAATTAGCTTTTTTTCCTTCTTTCTCACATAGAATTATAAAACAGATGAAACGAATTGCGAGTTTTCTTCCATACTTTTTTTTTCTCCGGGTCAACATTGAATGCATACGTCATAAACTCCCCGGCCCTGCGAGAAGCGTTATGATGACAAAGTGGGAAAGGAAGACGGTGGTTCCCAGTTAATGTCAGTATCTTCAGGAGGGCTAAAAGCGGAGGGAAACTGCATGATTGATTCGTGAACTTTTATTATCAAAGCGGAAACTGCACCCCATATAGAAGCGTGTGGGGTTGTCAACTGCACGCCTCCCTCCTGGGAATGGGGTTGCAGACGCGTGATTTTAGGGTGCGATCCTACAGGCAAAATTATGAATTAGTAAATAGGATGTGAGACCTTTGTGGTGGCGCAAAAAAAGGGAGATAAAAACAAAAGCATGAGGGTTTATTTCCAACAGCGAAGTAATTACAAATGTCACAATTAAACTCAAATAAAATAAAATATTAATATAAAAATAATCCATAAATAAAGGGATTGCAATATAGAAGAAAGTGTCTTGTACTTTGACTAGCTAACAAATGCATACATTCGAGTTGTTTAATTGTTCCAGATTTTGTCACATCACTGACACAAACTCATAATATAGGACTATGCTGTAAATATATTGAATAAGCAGTCGCGGACAGCCGATGAGGGGTTGTCCTCCAGCTTGGGGGTTGGGCGAAGGGCTAACAACACATCACCGTAAAAAACAGCTTGTTAAGAAACCTTTAAATAAGCCTCAGAATGGGTTTGAGAAGCTTTTATCATCCAGTCTGCTGTCAAAAAGTCTGAAAGTTAGAATTTATAAAACAGTTATATTACCGGTTGTTCTTTATGGATGTGAAACTTGGACTCTCACTTTGAGAGAGGAACATAGGTTAAGGGTGTCTGAGAATAAGGTGCTTAGGAAAATATTTGCGGCTAAGAGGGATGAAGTTATCAGGAGAATGGAGAAAGTTTCACAACACAGAACTGCACGCATTGTATTCTTCACCTGATATAATTAGGAACATTAAATCCAGACGTTTGAGATGGGCAGGGCATGTAGCACGTATGGGCGAATCCAGAAATGCATATAGAGTGTTAGTTGGGCGGTCAGACGGAAAAAGACCTTTGGGGAAGCCGAGACGTACATGGGAAGATAATATTAAAATGGCTATGAGGGAGGTGGGATATGATGATAGAGACTGGATTAATCTTGCTCAGGTTAGGGACCAATGGCGGGCTTATATGAGGGCGGTAATGAAACTCCGGGTTCCTTAAAAGCCAGTAAGTAAGTAAGTAAGTAAGTAAGTAAGTAAGTAAGTAAGTAAGTAAGTAAGTAAGTAATAATAACAGTAATAGTAGTAATAACAATAAATTAATAATAATAGTATAATAATAATAATAATAATAATAATAAACATAATAATAATAATAAAAATGAGGATAATGAATATGACGATGATGATGATAACAAGGATAGTAATTATGATTAGTAGTAGTAGTAATAATAATAATAATAATAATAATAATAATAATAATAATAATAATAATAATCGTAATAGGCCTAATATTAATAATAGTAATAATATTAATAATGTTAATAATGCTAATAATAACAGTGATAGTAGTAATGGTAATAAATTAATAATAATAGTATAATAATAATAATATTAATGATAATAACAGTAATAATATTAATAATAGTAATACTATTAATAATACTAATAATAACAGTGATTAGTAGTAATAATAATAAATTAATAATAATAGTATAATAATATAAATAATAATAATAATAGTAATAATATTGATAATAGTAAAAATAACAGTGATAGTGGTAATAATATTAATAATAATATCAATAACAGTGATAGTAGTAATAAAATAATTGTAATAATAATAATAATAATAATAATAATAATAATAAAAATATTAATAATATTGATAATAGTAAAAATAACAGTAGTCTAATAGTGGTAATAATAATTATAATAATAACAATAACAGTGATATTAGTAATAAAATAATAATAATAATAATAATAATAATAATAATAATAATAATAACAATAACAGTGATAGTAGTAATAAAATAATAATATTAATAATAGTAATAATATTGATATTAATAAAAATAACGGTTATAGTAGTAATAATAATAATAACAATAATTTATTTATTTATTTATTTATTATTAATATTTGTGTGCTGAACAACAGCCAGAGGCCAATTATAGTTCAGCACAATACACAAACAGAAGATACAAAGGTGCAAAACAACAATAAATAATATCTTAAATAACAAAAACATACATGAATACAATTGAGTACAAACAGTAAAAACTAATAATCAAAACGAAACTAAACCTTAAAAGGATCTAAATTGTGCCCAAGCAAATTGGCATATTTTATGCTTATACAGACTGGAGAAAGTGATTTTGAATTTCGGTTATAAAATTTTTTTTGAAATCTTAAACCTTTTGTAGGAATACGAAGGCTGATATTGTTTATGATAGACTCACAATCAATATCACCCTTGATAACTTTGCAAAAAAATTGATAATCAAGATTTAGACGTCTAGCATAAAGGCTACAACAGTTAAAATATTTACAGGTAATATCATAGTTAAAGTCAGTGGAATTGGGTATATATCGAAAAGCACATAAGGAAATAAATTTTCTTTGAATATTTTCCAATTTAACCGAATCGGTTGAAGTAATGCAATTCCAGGCTACAGATGTATATTCGAGTTTAGATCGAACCAAAGTAAAGTATAGAATTAATAGTGACTCAGGAGTAGAAAAAGAATAGGTTATCGACCTTATTAAACCAAGTATTCTTATTGAATGATTATAAATATATTGAACATGATCGTGAAAGTATAATTTAGAATCGAGTAGTACACCAAGATCTTTTATAGAATTTTTCCTAATAATACAGGCGTTATTAAGAGAATAATTAAATTTTATGGAAGTAGTTTTTCGAGAGTACGAAATGACAAAAGTTTTTGTTTAATTAATTTTCATTCCATTAATGTCAGACCAAAGTTCAATGGAGTTAATATCATTTTGAAGAGTTTGGCAATCGGCAGAACTATTTATTGAGCGAAAGATTTTGAGATCATCAGCAAATAACAGGTAGTTTGAACTTATTCTTTTACATATGTCATCAATAAATAATAAAAATAATAGAGGGCCCAATGTGTAATAATAATAATAATAATAATAATAATAATAATAATAATAATAATAATAATAATAATAATAACAGTGATAGTAGTAATAAAATAATGATAATAATAATAATAATAATAATAATAATAATAATAATAATAATAATAATAATAATAATAATAATAACAATAATTAGGGTTGTGGACAGAGCGGCACAACATTTGTACTGTGACAATATTGAGGAAAATTATAAAAAAAAAAAAATAGAAATTCGGGCAGAGCGAATCTTACGAGCAGGACGAGGACCCACATGACTGCTGGTTGATCACTCTGTAATGCGGGTAGCAGCGTGGAGGGGATAGTTTATTGAGCAGCAGTGTAACCTGTACCGAGTAAACAAACGCTACGTGTGAGGCTTACCTTTGTTCAACAAGCAATTCCATGTGTTATTGTATCGTGCCGCGCCACTGTTCCATTTGCATAGCCGTATTTTTGTTCCTTTGCCGTGTGTTATCATTCAATTAATGCTACTTGCAATCTAGCATGGATTGTACTACAAGCACACACACATATGTGCACATGTCTTTAAACGGATGTGTAAATAAAATACACATACTAAGGACTCTAAAAATTTATCTCTCGCATAGAAACCATTGCAATATACCGGTATTTTTATTTCATACTAATGTATTACGTCACCTGAAAAGTTTTCACTCCGATTTTTCATGTGCAGTGGAATCCCTCCGTTGCAATCCTCTGTTATGGAAACTTCTAATTTGGAAAGCTAGCCGACTCCTCCCACTCCAGCAGTGATGTCAAAGCAAGCGCATTTTTCTGACCTTGACGTCGTGCGCGGGTAGCAAGCGCTAAGTATGGAAAGAGGAAGGTTGTGTATATGAATAAGCAACCTGTTGGATTAAGAAAACAGGGGTGCACAAACTTCAAATGGAACGTGAAATTCTATGTCGTTATTTTTATATGGCTTCTTTCTGTTTAATATTATCTATATTGTCTGTAAAACAAAAGTACTGATTTCTTAATATTGCACTTGTGTTTTAAATCTTAATAACATAATAGAGAGCTAAGAAGGAATATTCACTTAAATTCCATAGTAGTAAGTTATAATATTATACTGTATTAAGTGGATGAAACACATCATTCATAAAGAAAGTGATATTCCAAAGAAAGAGGTTGAGTATGACATGATAAGTTGGAATTTATATTGATGGTATCTTTAGCCTTACAAAAGTAATCAATAAACTAGTCAAAACAATATTACAGTACAAAGCAAAGTTACCTAGGTACTGTATCTGTTTTAAGTGTAACTAATATTACATAACAAAACTCTTATCGCATTATGCTTTTAAGGTGATATTTGTGAGCAACTTCCTATCATCAGAATATTAAATTATTTTCTCGAAATGTGCTGAAGCTATAGAGCTGACATTTTTACAACTCATGGGCACGTATCTTTTGCTTATGATGTAACAGTAGTTGCTTTGTTAATTCATTTCCTTACAAACAATTTCCATGCGAATATTTTCAAAATTTTCAATACACTATCTTCAGTAATACGTATATACGGTATATTAGATTTACGAAAACATTCTGTAAGGCTACTAAATAAATAGGCCTATACCTGAAAATTTCACTTTTCTATACGAAAACTTGAGAAAATATTTCTTTTGAATAAAAAAATCAAACTTGTGAAAAATGAGCATTAAAATTAAAACTTACATTCTTATAATGCACTTATACTTCTCAGACAAATCTAAAAATTAACATGGATACAGTCTTAATAAGTTCTCTTTCCTTTATCTATTGAATCAGTGCTGGCCATCCCTGAATATAACTCGACCAAGCGGCATATACCACCTCTTTCTTCTGTCTCTTTCCTTTCCTCTGTAAAGCGCTCAGGCTCTCCTGGGCTCTAAAGCGCGCGCTTGCTCCTGTGGGCATCAATTGGCATGCCTGCACTACAGGAACACCACTTAATACGTTACTGATAAAGCGATCGCTTTGCCCACGCTTGACATCAGAAGATACAATAAAGAAGACGAAAGAAACTTAGTTATATGATCAGAAGATGACTTTAAAAAGTTTAAAACGTTCGTCAAATTGAAATCTAAATATGTTTAACTATTAGACTAAGTATATGATTATGTCTCGTGACCAGAATATTGTACGAAATGGAAATATAAAAATTGGAGATTTATCCTTGGAAGAGGTGGAAAAATTCAAATATCTTGGAGCATCAGTAACAAATATAAATGACACTCAGGGGGAAATTAAACGCAGAATAAATATGCGAAATGCCTGTTATTATTCGGTTGAGAAGCTTTTGTCATCTAGTCTTCTGTCAAAAAATCTGAAAGTTACAATTTATAAAACAGTTATATTACCGGTTGTTCTTTATGGTTGTGAAGCTTGGACTCTCACTTTGAGAGAGGAACAAAGATTAAGGGTGTTTGAGAATAAGGTTCTTAGGAAAATATTTGGGGCTAAGAGGGATGAAGTTACAGGAGAATGGAGAAAGTTACACAACGCAGAGCTGCACGCATTTTATTCTTCACCTGACATAATTAGGACCATTAAATCTAGACGCTTGAGATGGGCAAGGCATGTAGCACGTATGGGCGAATCCATAAATGCATATGTAGTGTTGGTTGGTAGGCCGGCGGGAAAAAGACCTTTAGGGAGGCCGAGACGTAGATGGAAAGATAATATTAAAATGGATTTGAGGGAGGTGGGATATGATGGTAGAGACTGGATTAATCTTGCTCAGGATAGGGATCAATGGCGAGCTTAAGTGAGGTCGGCAATGAACCTCCGGGTTCCTTAAATGCCAATAAGTAAGTAAATAAGTATTAGATATTATATTTACGTAAGTTAAGTTATAGAAGAATTAATAATAAAAAATTTATCCATTCTATGAAACTTGGATAGGAGCTTTTTTAAATGACCCAACATGAATTTGGGATTAAGTTCCTTAACTTATGAACATAGGAAGAGGCGAAAAGGGGATTTTCTGAGCTCTAGCGACGGTAGTGGCAAAAAAAGTTGGAGTGTGTGTTGCTGCGATGAAATAGGCCTACATATATTACAGCTTCCTTCTTCAGAACACGATAAGATTCGGACATTTAGTCCTATACACCCGGTATTTCTACACATTCCCTTTCTAAATCGAGTTTCTACTCTTTCTCTTGTATTGATCAAAGCGCAGCGCCAACGTATATTTTTTTACTGAAGTCTACACGGAGTTAGAGTTGATTGTTATAGTGATGATATCTCAATAATGAACCGAACTCGCTTTCACGTCTCCTGTGTTCTTGGCTCTTGCGACTGCAATAATATTTTTTCCCCAGTTTTCTCGTGACCATTTTACGTACTACGTGAGCAGAGGGTTTAAGTGTCTTTGAGAAACTGCGGGAATGGAAGAGCGGCCCGGTAACTACGAGGCAGAACTGCGGAGTAACAAAGGATCTGAACCTCAAAGCCCGACGAGCGCATCGATCGCCAGACCAGGAATGCGTGTCCTGAGAGAGACTGCGGACCAAACGACTTTATAGGTACCTACCAGCTTTCTGGAGACAGGCGGACGTCGACACGTGTACCTCAGAGGGTTGTGCGTCACTCAAACGCGAGGGGATGCCACAAGACACAACGCAGAACTGTTAGACTCGGTATAATTATTATGTGACTTGTGTTTACTTCAAGGTTGTATTATTCATATCTAGACTCCGACTTAATATAGCCTATTTCACTACTTTTTTTTGTTATTGTATATTGTTTTTAGTATTTTATTTAGGTTCATTTTTTTTAATTTATTAATGGGTTTTAGTATTGCTTATTTATTTGCTTTTGAATTATTTTATATGTATGTTTCTGCGTGATTTATAATTATACAGGGACATCATTTTATTTTTACTTCAATTTTTATTGTACCTGAGTTTTTGAATGTACTTCACTCCCACACCTTCTACTAATGATGTTCCAACTGTTCTCCACACAGAATCAAAGCCGCATATAGTAAACAGCACTGAGTTAGTGAGTATAGTACGTTCCAGAAATATGTTCGCGTTTTCCATTGACGAAAGACTTTCAATATTGAATCATATTTTCGCACAGGTACTGTCCGTTGTCTACGTCGCATCCCGATTACCCCCACCTGCTTCTGCTCACTCCTCTGTAAAAGATGGGCTGTCTTAGCTCTTTTCTGAAAACATTAATTTCTGTCAGGAATTGGACGTCTAAGTAATACTATACAACTGTTTAAAATAACTTAAATTAAAGGGCATCGTTAAGTAATTAACTTTCACGTGATTTCCTACGACATAACCACTTGGACGGACAATAGATAGCATGTCTGAGTAATTTTATCTTTTTGGATCGGGCAGAAGTGAAGATTGAATTTACAGTAGGTAAGGTACTCTTTTATAGAGTAGGTACAGAATTATTTGAACATGAGTTACTGATACGAAGTACAAACCTGGTAATTGGAATTACGTACAATAGTCTGTAGTGCGATAATATGCACAAAAGAACTGAAGCCTGTATCGAAATGAACGGCCACCATTTTAAAAAATGTGTTTAAATATCCATATTATGGTTATTTTTCAATTTAACTTCATTCTCTATATTGTACGCTAATGTGCTGTAGACAGTATAATATATACTGCATAATGAATACGTCCACATGGACAGCTCAGTTCGTGAGTAAAAACACTCATTGTTAATACTGTACTGTATTTTGATTAAACAAAAACCTAGAGCAAATTATCAAACTCAAAAGCGCAATATTTCCTAGTTTACGTAAAAGGATGAAATACTTTTCTTCCCTCCTATACCTAGTAAAGTGATTTGTTTGTATATTACGCCAGTATCATCGAATTCCAGTCGTGGAAGGGGGTAGCAAACGGCGTTGATCCAGAGGTATAGGCAAGTTAATATTAAAATGTTAGTAAAAATAAAATGATGTCCCTGCAGTTACTTCAAGATTGTATTATTTAAACATAGAGTTTGAAAGTTATCCTTATTTAATGTAGCATATTTCATTACTTTTTTGTTAATGTGTATTGTTTTCAGTTTTTATTTAGGTTCAATTTTTTTTCAAATTTATTTAATGGATTTTATTATTGCTTATTTATTTGTTTTTAAATTATTTTATATGTAAGTTCATGCGTCATTTATAATTATACAAGGTGAGTCAGTGAAACGGAAAGATTTGATAGGAATATACTGTTCATATATTCTGTCTGTTTCTGTCAGATGCGTTTCCAATTCACTGTGGGCTAAAGCAAGTAGATGCACTATCGCCTTTACTTTTTAACTTCGCTCTAGAGTATGCCATTAGGAAAGTCCAGGATAACAGAGAGGGTTTGGAATTGAACGAATTCCATCAGCTTCTTGTCTATGTTAATGACGTGAATATGTTAGGAGAAAATCCGCAAACGATTAGGGAAAACACGGAAATCTTCTTGAAGCAAGTAATGAAATAGGTTTGGAAGTAAATCCCGAAAAGATAAAGTGTATGATTATGTCTCGTGACGAGAATATTGTACGAAATGGAAATATAAAAATTGGAAATTTATCTTTTGAAGAGGTAGAGAAGTTCAAATATCAGGGAGAAACAGTAACAAGTATAAATTATACTCGGGAGGAATTAAACTCAGAATAAATATGGGAAATGCCTGTTATTATTCGGTTGAGAAGCTTTTGTCATCTAGTGTGCTGTCGAAAAATCTGAAAGTTAGAATTTATAAAACAGTTATATTACCGGTTGTTCTGTATGGCTGTGAAACTTGGACTCTCACTTTGAGAGAGGAATATAGGCTAAGGGTGTTTGTGAATAAGGTGCTTAGGAAAATATTTGGGTCTAAGAGGGATGAAGTTACAGGAGAATGGAGAAAGTTACATAACACAGAACTGCACGCATTGTATTCTTCACCTGACATAATTAGGAACATTAAATCCAGACGTTTGAGATGGGCAGGGCATGTAGCACGTATGGGGGAATCCAGAAATGCATATAGAGTGTTAGTTGGGAGGACGGAGGGAAAAAGACCTTTAGGGAGGCCGCGACGTAGATGGGAGGATAATATTAAAATGGATTTGAGGGAGGTGGGATATGATGATAGAGACTGGATTAATCTTGCCCAGGATAGGGACCAATGGCGGGCTTATGTGAGGGCGGAAATAAACCATCGGGTTCCTTAAAAGCCAGTAAGTAAGTAAGTAGGCCTAATACTGTTCATATGAAGAGAGTGATCGATTCCCGGACGGGGCAAGTTACCTGGTTGAGGTTTTTTCCGGGGTTTTCCCTCAACCCAATATGAGAAAATGCCGAGTAATTTTCGGTGCTGGACCCCGGACTCATTTCACCGGCATTATCACCCTCATCTCATTCAGACGCTAAATAACCAGGGGCGGCCCGTCCTTATGTGCTACAGTTCTGTTCTTTGAACGAGATGACAGTACGGAATTTTCGCAAAATCTTGCTAGCGTAGCACAGACAACAACTTGTACAGCCTCCGTGATAGCCATCGAACTTTCCAAGAGTTTTGTTCCCGTTTCGCTGCAGCGTGACGTCATTATTGTCCACCGGTCCGGTGAGATTCGGAATACGCTGATATACAATTCTTACTTACTTACTGGGTTTTAAGTAACCCGGAGGTTCATTGCCGCCCTCACATAAGCCCGCCATTGGTCCCTATCCTGAGCAAGATTAATCCATTCTCTATCATCATATCCCACCTCCCTCAAATCCATTTTAATATTATCTTCCCATCTACGTCTCCGCCTCCCCAAAGGTCTTTTTCCTTCCGGCCTCCCAACTAACACTCTATATGCATTTCTGGATTCCCCCATACGTGCTACATGCCCTGCCCATCTCAAACGTCTGAATTTAATGTTCCTAATTATGTCAGGTGAAGAATACAATGCATGCAGTTCTGTGTTGTGTAACTTTCTCCATTCTCCTGTAACTTCATCCCGCTTAGTCCCAAATATTTTCCTAAGAATCTTATTCTCAAACACCCTTAACCTATTTTCCTCTCTCAAAGTGAGAGTCCATGTTTCACAGCCATACAGAACAATCGGTAATATAACTGTTTTATAAATTCTAACTTTCACATTTTTCGACAGCAGACTGGATGATAAAAGTTTCTCAACCGAATAATAACAGGCATTTCCCATATTTATTCTGTGTTTAATTTCCTCCCGAGTACCATTTATATTTGTTACTGGTGCTCCCAGATATTTGAACTTCTCCACGTCTTCAAAACATAAATTTCCAATTTTTATATTTCCATTTCGTACAATATTCTCGTCACGAGACATAATCATATACTTTGTCTTTTCGGGATTTACTTCCAAACCTATCTCTTTACTTGCTTCAAGTAAAATTCCCGTGTTTTCCCTAATCGTTTGTGGATTTTCTCCTAACATATTCACGTCATCCGCATAGACAAGCACCTGATGTAACCAGTTCAATTCCAAACCCTCTCTGTTATCCTGGACTTTCCTAACGGCATACTCTAGAGCAAAGTTAAAAAGTAAAGGTGATAGTGCATCTCCTTGCTTTAGCCCACAGTGAATTGGAAAAGCATCTGACAGAAACTGACCTATGCGAACTCTACTGTACGTTTCACTGAGACACATACAATTCTACAAATCCCAAAACATCATATCCACAATGAACAAAAGTCCATGACCTAGGCTGGCTTCGAAAGCATAACCGTGCCTTTGATATACCGTTAAAGCTAGGCTTTTGTCGCTGCATAGTCCAAGGCTGATACTAAATCTTGATTGTAGATAAAATATGTCAAAGTTATGTTATTCGTTGGCTACAGACAAGAAGATATATTGACAAATCATAAATCAATAGCAGATATCGTATGCTACGGGTAATGTGTCTGAATTTATATACTGTCAACTCCACAGTGATGTTATTAACTTTCTGTTTGTCACTTACTAGGGTCTGCAAATTCCGCTGTACGCGTGAGAGAACATATAAATTAGATATGATTAATTGCTAGTTAAGGACATCTGAGTGCCAACACAGAGGATTGATATTTTTTGAAAACTCTGAAGCAAGGAGAATTCCCACTCAAATCTTTGTTGCATGCGTACAACTACTTTACATTCGTAGGTGGTTTGAACTGACTTCCTCTAAAATTGTTAATAAAGAGAAAGCGCTATATATTTTGCAGGTTTTCGTGCGATATGGTCTTTTTACTTAACTCTATATTACTGTTATTTGGTTCTTTTTTTAGCTCCATCGTCAGGAAAAAAAAAGGCTTGTGCTGTTAAGGTATTGACGTAGTATACAGTATAACATAATATCAATAAAAAAAATAATAATAATAATAATAATAATAATAATAATAATAATAATAATAATAATAATAAATTATTATTATCATTATTATTATTATTAATATTATTAATATTATTATTATTATTATTATTATTATTATTATTATTATTATTTATCTAATCTGGCAGAGCTAAGGCCAGTAGGCCTTCTCTTCCGCCCAGCCAGACTCTAATTCTAATTAAATACAATTTCTTACATAGTTATTACACTAATATCTAGACCATAAAACAACATGAAAGTAAATAATGAAAGTTGGATAAGTAATGTTAGTGTGACAATAATAAACATTGGTAAGAAATGGTGATAATAATAATAATAACAATAATAATAATAATAATAATAATGATAATAATAATAGTAGTAGTAAGAATAATAATAGTTATAATAATAATAATAATAATAATAATAATAACAATAATAATAATAGTAATAATGATGATGATGATGAGATAATTTAGATATTTATCTGTGATATAAAATGTTATGGTTTATTTAACGACGCTCGCAACTGCAGAGGTTATATCAGCGTCGCCGGATGTGCCGGAATTTTGTCCCGCAGGAGTTCTTTTACATGCCAGTAAATCTACTGACATGAGCCTGTCGCATTTAAGCACACTTAAATGCCATCGACCTGGCCCGGGATCGAACCCGCAACCTTGGGCATAGAAGGCCAGCGCTATACCAACTTGCCAACCAGGGCGATTCTGTGATATATATATATATATATATATATATATATATATATATATATATAAAACCATTAAACATTGAGAAACTTGAAATAGCTATTATTGTTAACAAGAATTGTTAGAAAAATATTTCGTTAGCCTATTCTTAAATTGGTTTGATGTCTGACAGTCCCTGACATTACTCGGTAGGGAATTCCAAAGTCGAGGAATAGCCACAGTGGAAGAAGATGAATATGAGGATGTTCGGTGGGAGGGAATGGATAATATTGAGGAGTGTTGTGATCGTGTGTCTAGGTTATGATGGGTGGATAAATTTTGAAAACGAGACGCAAGATAGACAGGAGTGGAGAAATGCAATATCTGAAAGAGAAGGGAAAGACAGTGGATTTTCCTACGATCTTCTAGACGGAGCCAGGACAACATATCGAGGGATGGTGTTACGTGATCAGCCCGGCGAATATTGCAGACGAAACGGACGCAACTATTATGAACACGTTGTAGTCTCTTCGCCGAAGTAACGCTTAGGTCAGTAAGCAGAATATCACAGTAATCGAAGTGGGGCATCACGAGTGTTTGCACTAACATTTTTTTCATGGAAAACGGTAGAAAATTATTCAATCGCCTAAACGAGTGGATTAATGAGAATAATTTTTTTGCAGGTTTCTGCAACTTGAATGTTCCAATTTAAACTTTTATCCATATAAATACCTAGATTCTTTACTGATTCACTGAACGGAATTTCGGTGCGATATATTTTAATCGGGGACATGTTTGGTATGGTAATAGTGCTTAACAAACGTGAATGGCCCACAATGATTGACTGTGATTTTTCTGGATTTAGTTTAAGTCGGAATTGTTTATCTGTTAAAGTAGCCGAAATATAGCCTATATATGTTTTTGAATATTAAGGATTCCAGAGTTTAACCACCCTTTAGAGTCCACCCCTGTGAAGTGACTGTTAGCCTGCCTGGCCGTGAAACGAGCAGGCCCGGGTTCAAATCCTGATTAGGACAAGTTACCTGATTGGGTTTTTTTTCGGCCGGACACATAACGCAACGACGAGCGGTCTCCTCAGCTACGTCGGTAAATATTTCAATGGAGATCTCTGCATATGCCGCTGTAATCTCCTGGCGAAGGTCCTCCAGCTGGCCAACCCTCATGCACTGTGTCACAGATGTATGACAGTGGCACAATGTCCAACACACTATGTGCAGAGGTGCACTCATTACGAGTGACTAAGTGGCCGGGATCCGACGGAATGAGCGCCGTCTTAAATCACTAAGTGATTATTTACGCATATCATATTGCTGTGAACGCAAGGAACGATTACCGAAAAGCTATGGTGGCGTTGCTGTCTGTTTTGACGTGTGTATGTAGGCACGCCGAGGGGGGAGAGATGCGGGCCGAGGGAAGTACTGTCTCTTCCAAGAAGATGAACAAATGAGGACATCGCTGTGGAAATAAAGAACGTAGCTAGAGAAAAATTCGAAGCTAATTAAACGCGCAATATATGTTTACGAATGAAATAATAATACCGTGCGATACAAGACACGTATTCACATGCAATGGAATAAACTAAAGTCGTAATGTAGCTATCACAACGCAAGACTGATTCTATCGATGTCATTTCTCTTCCGACTATACTCTTGAATATCATTCAAGCTATCTCGTGACCTTTCCTGTTGCCCGCTCTTCCTTATCGCATTGTTTCATTCGCATTCCTTCCGTCAGTATTCCGTGCTTTCGAGACCTGTATACCGAAGATGTTTCCGCGCAAGAATTCTGCATTACCATATGAAAAGGAAACAAAGAGGTGGAACTTAAACTAAGAGAGTTCAATCCGGTATCGGAATTGGAATCCGGTGTGGCTTAGTGGATAAAGCGTCAGCACGTAGAGCTGAAAACCCGGGTTCGAGTCCCGGTGCCGGAGAAAATTTTTCTCCGCTCCACCCTTCCTCCATCATATAGAGCAGCGGTGACCAAAACTCGAGTTGCAGTGATTACATGCGACAGACAGCCTATGAAGTAAGGAGACGGGGGAAAGGTACTTGGCGTGAAAACTACAACCAGTGGTGGTTCCTGTTCTGACATCTTGATCAATCCCGAGGATAAAAATCTCAAGCTTTGCTGTATCAGTAATGTCACTGCTGTCATCAAGAGCCAGTGAATAATATACGATTTTTCTTGCTCTTTTTTTTAACCTTCCTCTTGAATATAATCAGGAATTTTCTAAATTCTTCTCTCGATACTTGGTCGAGAAATTCGTAGTTTTTCAAAATTAAAAACTTCTTATTGACAAGTTATTTAAACTATTTTAATCATTACTCTTTTGAGAAATTCTGTTTTATTAAAAGGCTTTAGAGCACGAGATATTTCAAACCCCATTAGGTAGCTGACTTCCTTACATTTATTTATCTCATCTTTTTCTTCCTGGCTATGATTTAAGACATGTCAATTCCTGGCGTATAATAGGTCGTTGGCACATAATATTGAAACAGTTTTTCTGCAATATTATTATTATTATTAAATTAATAACTAATAAATAGTTACCCTCATCTAAAGATTAAGAAGATTAAAATTGAGATAAAACCTAATAATTTTATCCTTCTAGGGAGAAGATCTAGAAATATCAATATTCATACACGTACAGAAGAATTATAAAAACACATACTTAGTGGTCAATAATAATAATAATAATAATAATAATAATAATAATAATAATAATAATAATAATAATTATAATAATCATCATCATCATCAACATCATCGTCCTTGCAGGTATTAGGCCTAGTGGTCTGTTACGGTCTCCGTCCATCTTTTCAGGGGGCATCCCTAAGATCGTCTTCCATGTGGTATATAGCGGAGAATTTGTCTTGGAAGTTTAAGCCATTTTTGTCTATAGTGGTTGAGATGTTCATATGTAGATGTAATTTCCAATTTTTTTTTTATAATTATTCATTCCTTTTGTGGTCAAGCAAGCTGTAGCCGGCAGTCCTCCTTAGAAATCTCATTTCCGCAGTTGTTAGGCGTTGAACATCTGAGTTTCGGACAGTCCAGGCCTCACTACCATACATGAGGGCAGGTCTTGCTAGACCTTTATATGCTTAATAATAATAATAATAATAATAATAATAATAATAATAATAATAATAATAATAATAATAATAATACATTATTGAGCGTGGCAATTAATGTTTCTATATACTCCTCTAATTGAACCGTTGAGCAAAGTAAACATATTACATTTTGTCCGACAGAACAACAAAACAGTTCTCCTTCTCATTCTTTACGAAACCACCTGTTACTGATTGTAGAGACAGAGTTTGTAGAGGGACATGATACCGCCACTGCTTGCCTTCAGTACGTGAATGAAACACACAGCAATGTACAGGAAACTCCTCGTACCCGTTTGAATGTCTGTGATTACACGATGTAATCACGACACCCGCTTTGGTCACCGTTGATATAGAGCTGGAACTAAAATACGTCGCTACATTTCTTGTATATACTCGTACAGTATTTTATCAACTCGAAATAAATTTATTCTCGAAAAAGTAACGTTGATTTTGATGCACTTTTATAAACTGGGTCTCTGAGTAACGTTTGAAGTTTTATGACATTATAAAATAAAATGATACTTCCGCTCCTTCGTTCTTCTGGGCATAGGTCCTTGAACAGCAATAACGGTACTGTATTGGACTATCACAGTAGACATTTATACTGTTATAAACTACTTTCTTGGGGTTAACGCGACACCGGGAAGTGGCTAAACGTGCTTCCACGCTGCGGTGAAGCTGCATTTTAACAGTCTAAATAAAATACTACCAACCCTAATCTTAGGGCTTCCCAGTCTGGATTACACACGCATACACATAGAAGACAATGTGGCCGCAGTGTGATTTAACTCCTCATATCCTCCTCTCGTCTGAGGTTAAAGAGAATGAGTGTGCGCTGGAATTGCGTAGCGCGTAATCACCGGTAAGAACTCGAGGTCCCCTAGATAATGAATAGGCAGCCTGCAGTGCATCTGTGTTCTGTTTGTGAGTCTGATACCCATGAAGAAGCCGCCACTGACTATCAGATTATGCGTTCTCTACCGCATTAAGTGACGTCCAGCAATGCGGTCGACGCTGTTTTCGCTTCGGTCCGACAGAACAGATGGAAGCCGAAGAGATTTTAGTAAAGCAGATAGACTACCTCCGCAGGTTCGCAGAAGCAATCCTCTATCGGTCTTACTAATAAAAACTCTATATACAGACGTTCAACTCTCTTATACAATGAGTAACTCGTTTGTACGTCGTGTGTAAATTCCTTACTAATAATAACTACATACTCATACGTCGTGTATAACAATATAACTGTTACACAACTACGTCATAGTTTCGTCATTACTTCATTACAAAAAGGTAATAGAAAATCTGAAGTTCTCTATTGCAACCGGTAGAGCGCTCTAGTGTGCCGTGTTAAGTATCGATAGTACAACTGGCTCTGATCGATTATCACACTATATTTTACGATGAAAGAGTAATGGAACGGAGAAAAATTCTCTCCGGCACCGAGATTTGAACCCGGGTTTTCAGCTCTACGTGCTGATGCTTTATCCACTAAGCCACACCAGATACCCATCTCGGTGTCGGGCAGAATCGTCTCAGTATAAGTTCCAACTCCTGGGTTCCCTCTAGTCGCCACCCTCTGCACTACGTCATAGATGTCTATGAACGTAGGACTGAAGTCCCCATATGTGCTGAGGTGCACTCATTATGAGTGACTTGTTGGCCGGGATCCGACGGAATAAGCGCCGTTTTAAATCACGAAGTGATTTACGCATATCATATATATTGTTTTAATGTACCGAAGTACATATGATATTTCCATGCAGATATTCATCGTATGATGACGCAGAATATCTGCATGGAAATATCATATGTACTTCGGTACATTAAAATAATATATACACTATATTTTGGTCAAAGAGTACAAGCTACCGCAATTATTCTAATTATTCTGTGCTCTTTGGTTTGTTCTTCTTTGGTTACAAGGTGACCATCATCATAAAATGACAGTCGATACGAACAGCTGTTAGAGGGGCGGCCATTTTTTCTCTATATACAACGCTTTAGCAAGGGGTTTCGTGTATATAACTACTGCAAAGCAATTTCCATTGTAGAGTTACAAACTGTTTACACATCCATCGCTTATGCATGGTTTATTAGTAACGTTTTGTGTCTCAACTCTGCCTAAATCTCGTATAAAAACTATACAGGGTTTATTAGTAAGACCGTATTACTTTAACCAGTTAACTCCATCTTCTTGTGAGGGGAAGAAAGGAAATAAGGGACCGCAGAACTACAGTCTGTGAAGTTGGTGCTTAAGGAGGGGAAGTGATAAAACAGAGAGAGGATTAACTAAAGAAGTCATACAGGACCGATCGGAATGGACACTGAACACTAGCAACCGACTTCAGTTGGATTACGCTGACTATTACACTTTTACTACGTCATACTACTTTTGACCAATAAAACGGTATGAAAGGACGTCTTTCAACCAACCATGGCTGCTTATCGCATCTTCCTATACTGTAGAAATACCTCGCCTCTGGAATTCGTTACTTAATGACGTCAGGGACTGCCGGACTTTATCACAATTCAAAATTAAATTGGAAAATTTTGTCTTAGTTAATGTTTTTTAGGTATTGCTAGAAGTATTGATTTGTGTTCTTTCTTCTTTTTCTTTTTTAATCAAGATTAAAATTGCAAGTTTCTTGTTTATGTCAGTTAATTAGTTAGGATACAATTAATTATGATACTTAATCACTCGTTTAAAGTCTGTGCGACTGCAACCTGTGTATATTTTTGTATGGCTTTACTTTGTTTATAGTGTTTTTCTTTCTCTCTCTCTCTCTCTTTATTTCTTGTGTAACTTTACTTTGTAACTTATATAGTGTATTTTTTTCTGTTTATTTCTATTATTGTATTTGTATTCCTGGTATTGTGGAAGAGAAGGCCTGATGGCCTTAACTACACCAGAATAAATAAATAAATAAATAAATAAATAAATAAATAAATAAATAAATAAATAAATAAATAAATAAATAAATAAATAAATAAATAAATATCGCACAATTTTATGGCTTCCCTAGCATTTGTTTAATTTTATCGCTTCCCTAGCATTTGTTTGTTTTTATCACTACCGTAGCATTTGTTTCTTTGTTTGCCAACATTTCAAACTGCAAATACTTTACGATACTATAAAACATGCTTTGCGATCGTCATTTGTTTCCCGCATAGATAGTCGACTGAAAATGGCGGCTCCGTTCAAACATTTTGGTGAAGGTAATATTAGTGAAATAGAATTTTAGTAAGCCAATACCTATTTTATTGTATTAGAGTATTTTATTTCTTCTAATCTTTATATACTTTCTCCTATTTTTATCACCTCCCTATCATTCGTCTCTTTGTTTGCCAAAATTTCAAACTGCAAATTCTTTATGGTATTATAGGACATGCTTTTTGATCGTCATTTGTTTACAGCATAGACAGTTAATTGAAAATGGCGGCTGTGTTCAAATGTTTTGGTGAAGCTAACATTAGTGAAATAGAATTTCAGTAAGTCAATTAATATTTTATTGTATTACAGTACTTTATTTCTTCTAATCTTTATATAATTTCTTGTAATCGTGTAATAGTCAATTAAAACCCACTCGAAAGGTCGTATTTCAACCATTCATGGCTGCTTATCGCACAATTTTATCGCGTCCCTAGTATTTGTTTAATTTTATCGCGTCCCTAGCATTTGTTTCTTTGTTTGCCAACATTTCAAACTGCACTGGTCTGGACGTCAAAAAAAAAAAAAAAAAAAAAATACAAACCACTCCAGTCGATGCACAGCAGTTTCAAATATCACTCGCATTGGCATTCAAAATCAAGAATTAATAAAGATCACTCGTCATACCTATGCATCTTCCCTGAAATCCTATTTACAAATAAATGAAGAGCACCATTCGGAGATCCTGAATAAGTTGAGGAATACACCATGTACATCAACGAGTTCCACTTCTTTTACGCACACGTCTAACATAAAACACTAACAGCAACCACTAAAACATTCAAATTTGAAAATTGTACTTTCAATAATTGTTTCTTTTAAAATTATTCCTGTTTATTTTTTATGTCATCATCGTTAATTAAAACTTTTCTTGTTTATTTCATCATCCCTAATTAAAACTTTTCTAACACTTATTTATATTACTTAGGTTATGTTATAGCTTCTGCTATATGATATTATGGATAGTCACGTATCAGAGATTGTTTAATACTAAGATTTATTGAAAATCATCTGTCAAGTGACGTTGATTACTGGGATCCGGATAATTGAAGTGGAAATCAACTGTTTTAATAAAAATGAAATTGAATCAACAAAGCCTTCTTGACTAGTAATCGTCTACAGAGTTCAATGAAGGTTCCATAGTTGGCACAACTGATAACAAGAAAACAGCTAATCATAACACATCACTGCCATCTAGCATGCATCTAGCGTAATATTTGTAATGTTGAGATGGTACAATAATACATTTGAAGACAGTTGTATTTTCGTAAGTCAATTAATATTTTATTGTATTGGAGTACTTCGTTACTTCCAATCTTCTAATCGTGTAACAGTCAATTAAATCCCACTCGAGTTTTGATTTTCTCTAGATAAATCAAAACCTCTAGTTATATTACTGTTGATAGAAGTAAAAAAAAGGAAGTATTGACAAGTCTTGAAATATCTAGTGAAGCGTTAAATTTGACGAAAATTTGATCCTTTGAATCTTACAGCAAATTGTGTTTATTTATCCTAATTCCACTACCCTTATTCCTGTATACATGTTACACGCAATTGTAAGGGTATACTCAAATCCCCTGTCACTTTTTAATTGATTACTTATTAAACGACGCGGATTCAACCGTGCGGTTACATAATAGAATTTGTGAGAGCGAAGTGTTACTTATATCTGGTTTGATAAGTTCGAGATTTAATCATGAACAGAGCTATAAATTTTATCTCGAATGGTAAGCTAGAACATAGATAGGTTATAGCTCAAGTTCAGGCTGTAAATCGTAAAGTTCATTGGAAATGGAATTCCGAACCTCGAAAAGTCCTTGACACAGCAGTCTTACTGGTAAACAAACCGTGTATTAAGTACTGTTGGGTTCAAAAACAGTTGAACCTAACTGAAGCGCTCGGTAGATAAATTTTAAGATAGGTGTAAATATTTGCTGAGGGTAGTAATAATAATAATATCTATACAATGTAAAGAAAATTAATTATTAATTAATTTAATTATTTCTTACGTTTACGATATAAGAAATGGCGACGATGTTGAATAGCAATAATAATAACAATAATTATTTATTAATTTATTGATATTTGTCAACGGCCTATTATAGTCCAGCACGTTAATATACAATAAAAAACTAATAATACAAATGTTATTTATTTATTATTCAATATTCCTCAACTTGGTGAGGTTCCCAAAGACAAGGAATGTTAAACGGTAATATTTAAGATCACATTAAAAATGTCTTACAAGAAATTTGTTTACAAAAAACTAAATTTACAGTAGATAATATTTCACATAATGAAAATTTACAGTAAAATAAAAAATGCAGATAAAAAAATAGAATGAGAAAATTCAATTTGAATTGAAATACAAGTGTCGCCGTAAAATCTGCAGATAACACTTTAAGGTTGTCATAGAAATTTCCTTAATTGTTGTTGTTGGGACTCCAAATTTATGACAGAATGACACGAATTGTTTTGTTATGGTCACTCTAGCGCCCACCATTAATCCGATGACTTCTATATCCCTGAGTTTATATGATGTTTTGTAATAAGGGATAGTTGGTGCATAAATTGCCCTTTTCTCTAGATTAACCTCCTCGGGTTGATTCTAATGCGTTTCGAATCTGATGGTCGGATCCAGAATATAACCTTTTGTCTCTCCAGGTTTAAATGTTATGATATGAATACGCCGATGACTTCCGGTATCCGCTATTCCATGGACTTCTTCATAGGTAGTGTAGCCATTGGACTTAAGACATGTTGCGATTACAGACCTGATCTTGTGATGCCTGCTGTTACGAAGAGTTTCGCCAAATGGGCATGAACCCAAGACATGAGCCAAAGTTTCAACCTCACTGTGGCATCGCCTACAGTGGTTATTGTCTTGAGTTCTGCCTGAAACAGCTCGTACAGGAGCAACATTACCGGTCATCTTTAGCGCATCTAGAGCTAGAAAGGCCTGTATGATGTGTGACCCAGTTGTTTGCGGGAGTGAAGTCTTGATATAAGCTGACCCCTTTACCTTTCTGCGGTAGTTGTCACCATTTATTAAATTCTTCAAAGCGCAAAATTTTCCTGACTTTCCTTGAGTCAATTAGACCTCTTTTGTTCTTAATGGTGTCTGAGGAGACCAAATTGTTATCCAGAGGTAACTTTCCGAGGTTAGTTTTTACAGCTTAAAAACAAATATAATCTTATAAAGATTAAAATGATCAATGCTCACTACTAGTAAAATTAAAACAAAACATATTAAATACTAACATTTAGAGGAATTAATATAGAAAAATAAAATACCTCTGATACAATTTAAATCGCTTAAGGTGAGATTGTAAGCCCTATCCTCGCCGTGTTAAATTTAGGAACTTCAGGTACACTTATCTCAGAAAATATTCAATCTTACTTACTTACTTACAAATGGCTTTTAAGGAACCCGAAGGTTCATTGCCGCCCTCACATAAGCCCGCCATCGGTCCCTATCCTGTGCAAGATTAATCCAGTCTCTATCATCATATCCCACCTCCCTCAAATCCATTTTAATATTATCCTCCCATCTACGTCTCGGCCTCCCTAAAGGTCTTTTTCCCTCCGGTCTTCCAACTAACACTCTATATGCATTTCTGGATTCGCCCATACGTGCTACATACCCTGCCCATCTCAAACGTCTGGATTTAATGTTAACTATTCAATCTACATCTATGAAAATTTGCACACCTGTAGTTGTGATCTTCCTTAATCTACCGACTTTTTCTTAATTTATTAGTTCAGCTAAAAACCAAAAAAATGTTAATTTTTATTCAAATCAGCTTACAACCTCCCCTTAACAATTTGTCACTACATTAAATGGTTCGACATCACAACTGTTCATATTAGAATTTTATTTTACATCTGGAGATCGGAGAAAGAGATTTAGAATTTCTGGTGTAGAAAATTTTGTGAACTCTACATTTTTTGTAGGAATATGAAATGTGACATTACTTGTGAAAGATTCACAGATAGTGTCACCCTTGATGGCTTTACAGAAGAATATGTAATGAAGTTCATGTCGTGCAGCATATAGGCGTCGGCATTTAAACTCTTCACTAATAATAATGATAATAATAATAATAATAATAATAATAATAATAATATCTTCCCTTTTACTTATGTCGTAAACGCAAGAAATAATAAATACCGACACTGAAGATGACACCACACCGGTGTTGAAAGGGAGCCAGTCTGTAATAAAGGTACATTACCTTTTTTTTCTAAAAACTGTAACACTTTTAACGTTTTAACTCTATAAAGTTTTATATTAGTACATTATGCAACAATGTATGAAAATTATGAGACTCGCTTGCGCTCGTTTCATAAACATACTCGCGTCTTAATTACAACCATTATAGGCAAGTTTCATACGACTTTTTATGCTCGACCATATTTCTAACTTGAAATTATTCATAAGTATTCATGTTATTCTTATCTGACTGGGGAGCGGAACTGACCTTGTGCAATATCTCGTAAATTGTGAGATGTGCGCAGACGCGAAAGTATTGATTTTTTTCCGAGACACAAATGTCATTGACCTTGATATAATCTAGAGAGTAAAATAAACATTAATCTTGATATAACCTTGAAATTGATTTACACATTGAAAAACGCGATGACAAATTATTTACAATTAACGCTAATTATTATAGTAACAGAACATAACCTTCTGCGACAGTATTAGATTTCCAGCCTCCTTGACGTTTCGCTAGTTGTCTTTCGATTGCATATCCGAGAATAATCTATACTTGCGCTTTCGTATTGCTACAATGGTGTTTTCTGATTGGTAGAACATCTGAACTTTAATGAATAGGTGTACTTTAATGAGGTCCATTAAAGGGCTGCTACCAGGTGTATAATTACTACATTTCGGCATGGTCGAGCATAAAAATTATAAATTTTGTCTAACATTGTAGATCTATGCATTATTTGCCGGATTATGTGAAACTGTAACATTTAGTTGCGGCCGCGTTTTTGTTGTAGGATGCAGTTTTAGCCACTTACTGTCACATCTCACACTGCATAGTTATCTGTACGTAATTCCACACAGAAGCGAGTACCAATTATTTGTGTTGGTTTCAACGTATAGGATACAACAGTCAGTTTGGTAATGTTAACCTTTTCTCCCTAAGAGAAAGTTTTTATACATAGAGGCACTAAATAATGCACAGGATCAGTAATGTTCAGGAAATGAGTTAAGCTCACACATCGGTTACTGCTCTGAACTGGGAATACTGGTGCTTGTTTATCTCCTTCCAGGGCAGCTTGCACGGAACAACTAACGTCCTATCACTCAACGTTTCATTTTTTTAATCTAATTTTTCGCAGACAAGTTCCTATGTACAGCGTATAAAAGTTTGGATGCTGCTTTACGTACAGAAATAAATCACATTGCCCTTTCAGTAGGCCTACTTAATCACAATGTTATGATATATTTTTATTTTTATTCTAGAACTCTATTTGATATAATTTTTATAATGTGTTTATTTCTTTTGATTTTGTATTACAAATATCCAATTAAAAGAAAGGTATTCAATTGTTTATAAAATTGTATTAATAGTAATATACGTTACAAGAGCGGTATGTTGACGTTTTCATGTTCGAGGAAAAGATTGAAAAAGCGAAACGTAGTTGAGCTTTTTTAATTTCCGAGAACATGAAAACAAACATACCGCTCGTGTATCGTACATTATTTTGTGCGAAGTTCGTTTATTACATACCTGAAAGAGGAATTTCTAATTAGTTGCAATGAAATCTCCATGTTGGTTTCTGTTTAATGACGGCAACTTCGGAAAACCAAAATATCTTTCTTCAACATTGTTGCTATAAAATGTTTTCTGTGTTTACTATACTCCAGCAGGCCGTGATATACGTCTGTCTTTCCCCCCCCCCCCCAGTCTATAAATGCGAACTTAAAACAAACGGTAAAGTTATGTAATGATTTATTTTTCATTTTAATATTTTAACAATATTATTTATATAACATATTACAGTAATAACATCGGCATCTGGAATCTTGTTGATTTTTTCACGGCTTCCTTAATGTTACTTGTATCAGGAATGCAATAAGTTTCGTGGAGTAGTAGACTTTACTTAATTTTTTTCAAATATTTAAAAACAATAATTAACATTGCAATTTAGGTGAAATTGCAGTGGTAAGTTTCCAATTTATAAGTATTACTATGTTAAACGTCTCTAAAAATAATATGTTAAAAGCCTAAAGCAGTAAAATGAATGTCGCGCTTAAGCGGTAAGAAGAGGGAAATTGTTATGTGTGTTACGTTGGGAATACTGAATGTGGTATTTCACACTTACCGCGTATTGGTTCTGTGCAAAAAACAAGCAAATACGCACGATCTCGCACAAAATTAATTGGTTAAATTTAGCGTTTTATCGCTAACACTGGTTAACAATGATTTTGTTAAATATACAATTTCTGCTGTTTCTTATGTAATTCCTTCTGCTGATTACAAAAATGAAGTCAAAACGTTTCTACCATCCACCATTTTTTTGTTGTAATTTTAGAAAAATTGTTTTATTTTTATTACTATATAGCTTACAGTCCTTAACATGCTAATGGAAAAAAAAAATATTTCAAATATTTCATTTTATTCCTTGAACAATTGACCTATAACTTTAGATCACTGTTGCCTGTGAAGTCAGAATTGATAAAAATAAATTTTATTCCCCATAATCATAAGACTGCGAGAGTTAATATTAATTTTCAGTTGAGTTGGAGCTTACAATCATGAAACAAGTTTCATAACCCGTATTTTCTTTGTCCTAACTTTAAGTGTGGTAAGAGAATCTTATAAAGTGAAACATATCTCGAAATACTGTTTAAATCACAAACAATTTTTGTTACGTTTGTGGTTAATTAACTATGAAAGCACACAGGTGAATTTTACTACACCACTTAAAAGAGCTTAGGAGTGTTCTTTTGATTGCAAAATAGGTAAAGAGAGGAACTGGGCCCCTGAAATCTGTTCTGCTCCATGTAATTCTATTAGCGTAACTGGTTGGCTAAAAAGAACCCGTCATATGCCTTTTCCAGTTCCAATGACATGCCGGGAACCTAAGGATCATTCAACAGACTCTTCCTTTCCAGGAACCACAGATCAGAAGATTACAGAGAACTTGTCAGCGAGCTGATTCAGAACTGTAACATGATGGGGCGTCATGTATCTCTTAAAATAACTTCTTCGATTCTCATCTAATTTTCTGTCCTCAAAACCTTCGGGTAATGAGCGACGAACATTGGGAGCGTTTTCAACGATTTTTCTGAAATAGAAAGGTGCTACCGGGAAAAATGCAGTCCAAATATTCTGGCAGACTACCGCTGAACACTCAAAAGAGATGTTTCTCAGGCGAAGTATAGCCTAAAATCTATATCACACACATTTTAGGTGAATAAAAATGATTTTAGGTAAAATGTTACAAAGTATATCATTATTAGAAAAGTTTGAATTACATTTCATATAATTACTGAAAAACCTTGGGCGATAGAAAAATTTTGAAAATAGATATGAAATCAGCACGAAGAATGCTATAAGAATGATTCATTCTTTATCTTTTAACAAAAATATGTTAAATTTTGTTGACCAGTGTAATTAGTTGAAGACAATCGCAATAATGTCGTGTAAATTGAAAAGTGAAAGTGAAAGAATAACTCTATATTACGTATTAGGCGTCAGAATAATGATAAGAAAGGTTTCATAGAACAGTTTATTCTACATATTAAAATTAAACACCACTTTATTATAAGATTGAGAAAAAGAAACATTATTTGTATTATGTAACATCAGCTGTTTCTATTTGTGGAATGAAAGCATAGCAGAAGTGACTATATTATTTCATTTCATTCTACGCCTAAGGTCACTAATATTTAAATTATACATTGACTATTACACTTTTACTACGTCACACTACTTTCGAAGAATAAAACGGTACGAAAGGACGTCTTTCAACCAATCATGGCTGCTTATCGCACAATTTTATCGCGTCCCTAGCATTTGTTTAATTTTATCGCGTCCCTAGCATTTGTTTATTTTTATCACTACCCTAGCATTTGTTTCTTTGTTTGCCAACATTTCAAACTGCACTGGTCTGGACGTCAAAAGACAGGAACTTACAAACCACTCCAGTCGATGCACAGCACTTACAAATATGACTCGCATTGGCATTCAAGAACAAGAATTAATAAAGATCACTGGTCATATATGAAGAGCACCATTCGGAAATCTTGAATACGTTGAGGGATACACCATGTACATCAACAAGTTCACTTATTTTACGCACACGTCTAATATAACATCAACTGAACCACCAACCACTAAAACATTCAAATTTGAAAATTGTACTTTCAATAATTGTTTCTTTTAAAATTATTCATGTTTATTTTTTATTTCATCATCGTTAATTAAAACGTTTCTTGTTTATTTCATCATCCCTAATTAAAACTTCTCTAACACTTGTTTATATTATTTAGGTTATGTTTGTTATAGCTTCTGCTATATGATATTATGGATAGTCACGTATCAGATATTGTTTAATACTAAGAGTTATTGAAAATCATCTGTCAAATGACGTTGATTGCTGGGATCCGGATGATTGAAGTGAAATGCAAATGTTTTAATAAAAATGAAACTGAATCAACAAAGCTTTCTTGACTAGTAACAGTCCACAGAGTTCAATGATGATTCCATAGTTGGCACAACTGATACCGGTAACAAGAAAACATAATCATAAAACACTACTGCCATCTAGCGTAATGTTGAGATGATACAATAATACATTTGAAGACAGTTGTATTTTCGTAAGCCAATTAATATTTTATTGTATTGGAGTACTCTGTTACTTCTAATCTTTATATACTTTCTTCTAATCGTGTAATAGTCGATTAAATCCCACTCGAGTTTTGATTATCTCTAGATAAATCGATACCTCTAGTGAGATTACTGTTGATAAAAACCTTTCTGCGTCAATAGATGCATAAGGAACCAAACACATTTCAACATAGCAGAAGTAAATTCAGGGTAATTCAACATGAGAGCTTTAATGCCTTAATCACGTCAACTGTAAGTGGAAGTGTTGGATGATTGTTTCAAAACTATTTCTTTCAGAATAACAAAATGCTACACTGCACTTCTTTATTATCGATGAAGGTTAGTCGCGGATAACTGAAATCATGGATACAGATTCCACGGATAAGGAGGGATTACCATATTAAGGGCCGATTTCACCAACATATTACTAATCCACAATTAACTAATTGTAGTTTAACTTAAATATGTAAATTAAATGGTATTTAATTCGTTTGCATTTCACGAAACAAATACATATTTAAAATAAAGTCAATTAATTTAATTCCCAGTTATGTCATCACGGCCTTCGGAATCGTAGTAAAATAGTAATTCCGAAGGCCATGTGCCTTGTTAATGTAAGCAGTGACCTATATATAGAGTTCATTTGTTATATTACGAAAATAAAATTTCGTCATAAACAGAGGTAACCTCAAAACATATTAAAATCACGGAAAATAAAAAGAATGGACGAGTAGACTTTAGAAGAAAGGAAGAAAGGTTGAAAATAAATAGAAAGAAATTCAATGCAAGAAAACCTCATCCCAATGTCTGTTGCAATATTGAAGATAAAATCGGGATAATAAGAAAGAAAATGCAAGGAAATTACATGCAACAATCAAAATGGAAATACTTCATGGATTGGCGCTATTTCAATGTCTACAAACGTAATATTAGACCTACGTGATAAATATTTTATTCATGTTAGTTTAGTTGCTGTATTTTAGGCAACTCGGTTAAGAGAGAAGTTTTATATGATATTCTTATTGAATTTGGTATTCCCAAGAAACTAGTTCGATTAATTAAAATGTGTCTTAGTGAAACTTACAGCAGAGTCCGTATAGGTCAGTTTCTATCTGATGCTTTTCCAATTCACTGCGGGCTAAAGCAGAGAGATGCACTCTCACGTTTACTTTTTAACTTCGCTCTAGAATATGCTATTAGGAAAGTTCAGGATAACACAGAGGATTTGGAATTGAACGGGTTACATCAGCTTCTTGTCTATGCGGATGACGTGAATATGTTAGGAGAAAATCCACAATCAATTAGGGAAAACGCGGAAATTCTACTTGAAGCAAGTAAAGAGATAGGGTTGGAAGTAAATCCCGAAAAGACTAAGTATATGATTATGTCTCGTGATCAGAATATTGTACGAAATGGAACTATAAAAGTTGGAGATTTATCCTTCGAAGAGGTGGAAAAATTCAAATATCTAGGAGCAACAGTAACAAATATAAAATGACACTCGGGAGGAAATTAAACACAGAATAAATATGGGAAATGCCTGTTATTATACGTTATTATACGGCTGCCAAAAAATTTGAAAGTTACAATTTATAAAACAGTTATATTACCTGTTGTTCTGTATGGTTGTGAAACTTGGACTCTCACTCTGAGAGAGGAACAGAGATTGAGGGTTTTTGAGAATAAGATTCTTAGGAAAATATTTGGGGCTAAAAGGGATGAAGTTACAGGAGAATGGAAAAAGTTACACAAGGCAGAGCTGCACGCATTGTATCCTTCACCTGACATAATTAGGAACATTAAATCCAGACGTTTGAGATGGGCAGGACATGTAGCACGTATGGGCGAATCCAGAAATGCATGTAGAGTGTTAGTTGGGAGGCCGGAGGGAAAAAGACCTTTGGGGAGGCCGAGACATAGATGGGAAGATAATATTAAAATGGATTTGAGGGAGGTGGGATATGATGATAGAGACTGGATTAATCTTGCTCAGGATAGGGACCAATGGCGGGCTTATGTGAGAGCGGCAATGGACCTCCGGGGTCCTTAAAAGCCAGTAAGTAGTAGTAGTAGTAGTAGTAGTAGTAGTAGTAGTAGTAGTAGTAGTAGTAGTAGTACTTAACTATCAGTTGAAAATTCTAAGTCACCTTTTATAGTATTACAAATATACATTGCTTATGTTTTGTTTAGCCTAAACTACATTTGCAAATCTTTTTCAACCATGTATTAAAAAATTCTTCTCTTTCGGAAATTATTCTCGCCCATCTTGGTCAGAAATCATCATTTTCAAATATCAAGTTCTTCTTCGTTCTCGCGATGATGAAAATTGTTTTCGTTAATGTAGGATTAATGATTTAAATGACCGAATATTGACCAACTAACTTAAATGTAGTTTAATAAGAGCTTAAAGTTCAATTCGTGTTGGTGAGATGTATTGTCCATTTAACTGTGAATTAAGAAGACTTTAAGTAACAAAGTTAAATAAGCTTGGTGAAATCGGCCCTAAGAACTATATTTCCGTGAAAATCTTGAAATCCACTTATCCATTTTTATGTAGCATCGCAATTTTTCTGTAATTAGAAAGTAAAAGATAATAAGTAGATTTATATTAATTTCGGTGCGGTTTTTAGTGTTAGATAATTAATAACGTAACAGCTCGCACATTCAATGTCATAACTATTCAACGCATTGCTACTAAATTATACAAGTTTTCAATTCAAGAAATTCAGCAAACATTCATACGTATTTTCTTGTGTGCAATTCATGATTCTTACTATAACTTGATTGAAAACTAAGTGGTCGTACAAAAAATAAAGCTATAACTCGTTTAAATCTTCCACAACGTTGCACACTTGCCAAGAAATGCTGAAACCACTGCAGGAACTAGCATTTTCACTGCTCTCTTTTCAGTACGATATGAAAGAATGTGAAAACAGTTGGTCGTGCTCCTTCTTTAAAGCATTAGCCCAGCATTTGCGTGGAAAACTCAAGTGGAACTACGATAAATAGCTAAGAACATTTTTACAAAGCTATTCCCGGTGACATTTTAAGATTTCTGTGCGGAAGACTTTAAAGATGGTAGTTGGTTCGTAAACTTTCAATATTAGAGGTCAAAATTAAGACTTTAAAATCGGAATTACTGAGGTTCATAGCAATTTTTATTTTCCTCTAGGCTCTTGACTAGATATATATTATTTTAAATAATCACAACGGAATGGTTCGTATTTTCTGTTTTCGAAAATATTTACAGGTGCTGTCATGTCTAAAGACTAACGGTCTTACTAATAAACCGTGTATAATTTTTATACGAGACTTATGCAGCGTTGGGACAGAAAACGTTACTAATAAACCATGCATAAGCGATGGATGTATAAACAATCTGTAACTATACAATGGGAAATGCTTTGCAGTAGTTATATTCACGAAACCCCTTGTTTAAGCGTTGCATATAGAGAAAAAATGGCCGCCCCTCTAACAGCTGTTCGTATCGACTATCATTTTATGATGATGGTTGCCTTGAAATCACAGAAGAACAAACCAAAGAGAACAGAATAATTAGAATAATATTGATGTAGCTTGTACTCTTTGACCAAAATATAGTGTGGTAATCGATCAGAGCCAGGTGTACTATCGATACTTAACACGGCACACTAGAGCACTCTACCGGATGCAATAGAGAACCTCAGATATTCTATTACCTTTCGGAATGAAGTAGTGACGAAACTATGACGTAGCTGTGTAACAGTTGTACTGTTATACACGACGTATGTAGTGATTATTAGTAAGGAATTTACACACGGCTTATAAACGAGCTACTCATTGCATAAGTATAAGACAGTTAAACGTCTGTATATAGAGTTTTTATTAGTAAGATCGTAAGTAAATATTGACTTCAAATTTTATTAACGAAAATAATAATAATAATAATAATAATAATAATAATAATAATAATAATGATAATAATAATAATCATCATCATCATCAATAATATTTAAAAGATAGACTATAAGTTACTGTTAACTTATTTCGGCCTTAGAATTCACCCATCAATTTCTTCATTATAAGTAGGAAACGAAGTTTGGACACCAAAACATTGAATACAGACGGCTAGAAGTTTAAAGAACACTGGCTATAGGATGACATTAGTTGTTTACTTTACTGATGTACCTTCAGGTTCGTATGCAAAATGAAAGACGTCGTGTAAAGAGAGCTCTGTTCAGTCGAAGTTTAATGGGTGCGGGTTTTGTATTGTTTACTGCATTGTAATAGTTTGTTTCGACACAGCATGCCTATTTTCTCTTTAAAAAGTAAACTTTTGGTAAGGAATTCAGTTATGATCTAGCAAAGGTACTGTGAAAATATATTAAAATGCCGCCAATAAAATCTGCAACTTTGTCTGTGCTTGTAAAAGACTTCGGAGATGACGATTTTTCAGTCAAGGACGAAAATATATTATAGTGTAAAGTGTGTAAGTTAGACATAGAAGTTAACAAGCGTCATGATTTACAAAAAAAAAAAAAAAAAAAAAAAAAAAAAAAAACACTGCGATTCTAAAAGACACATCGAACAACTGTGAAATGTAATATGAAGTAAATAGTGAACAGGCAAAAAATTATAATAAATAAAAACTTCGGAATATGTATGATAAGACTTACTTGTGTTAAATTCTAACGTACCTTGTGTTTCGACATATTTATGGGTCATCCTCAGAACTGGTCGTTGTTGGTCTTGGCGCCTCTTGTTTTGTTTCCTGTGAGAGTGTGTTCGTGTGGTATAATGTAGAGTCAAAAAGTGTGTGTGTTCTGAAATTGAGTTATGTGTTGAGAATTTCGAACATTTTCTTTTGTAGGCCAGTGTTATCAACAGACAGGGTTTGGAATTGAATGGATTACATCAGCTTCTTGTCTATGCGGATGACGTGAATATGTTAGGAGAAAATCCACAAACGATTAGGGAAAACACGGAAATTGTACTTGAAGCAAGTAAAGCGATCGGTTTGGTAGTAAATCCCGAAAAGACAAAGTATATGATTATATCTCGTGACCAAAATATTGTACGAAATGGAAATATAAAAATTGGAGATTTGTCCTTCGAAGAGGTGGAAAAATTCAAATATCTTGGAGCAACAGTAACAAATATATATGACACTCGGGGGGAAATTAAACGCAGAGTAAATATGGGAAATGCGTGTTATTATTCGGTTGATAAGCTTTTGTCGTCTAGTCTGCTGTCAAAAAATCTGAAAGTTAGAATTTATAAAAACAGTTACATTACCGGTTGTTCTGTAGCCTATGGTTGTGAAACTTGGACTCTCACTTTGAGAGAGGAACAGAGATTGAGGGTGTTTGAGAATAAGGTTCTTAGGAAAATATTTGGGTCTAAGAGGGATGAAGTTACAGGAGAATGGAGAAAGTTACACAACGCAGAACTGCACACATTGTATTCTTCACCTGACATAATTAGGAACATTAAATGCAGACGTTTGAGATGGGCAGGGCATGTAGCACGTATGGGCGAATCCAAAATGCATATAGAGTGTTAGTTGGGAGACCGGAGGGAAAAAGACGTTTGGGGAGGCCGAGCCGTAGTTGGAAGGATAATATTAAAATGGATTTGAGGGAGGTGGGATACAATGGTAGGGACTGGTTTAATCTTGGTCATGATAGGGACCGATGGCGGGCTTATGTGAGGGCGGCAATGAACCTCCGGGTTCCGTAAAAGCCAGTAAGTAAGTAAGTAAGTAAGTAAGTGAGTAAGTAAGTAAGTAAGTAAGTAAGTAAGTAAGTAAGTAATAAACTTATTAACAAGTAATTCCTCAATAAAACAAAATAAATTAATATTTGACGTAATTTATTACAAGGTAATTAATGTGTTGGTTCCATTTTAAATGATTATCGAAAATTATGCCTAAATACTTAATTTCAGAGGACACTTTAATAATCGGACATTTACACTGTATAAGACAACAATCAGAATTATGTAATTTAATACTTAATATAGATGTAGGAGGTTTGTTACATTTTTCAGATAATGAGAATGGAATAATAAAATTATGGTTTTATTTTCGTTGATAGAAAGATAATTTATGTCAAACCATAACCTCGTAGTTGATACAGCGTCATTAAATAACCAACTAAAAAACTAGACTAGTGTTAAATATAATTTCTACATATCTTCAATGAATTTTCGTGTTGGAATTTAGTAGTCATCAGGCAATACTTCTAGATTAATAAATAGTTCTTTTTTTTTTTTTTGGAATCCATTAAGTAGGCCTATGTATTGTGAATGGAAATTCTATTTTTCAATTGTTGCTATCTGTGCAGGGAAAACTGATTTCTCCGATATATATATTTTTTTTATTTTTAAATTTTTTCTTCTCTGTTTTCTTCACAATGTGCGTTAAGAAATTCTGCTCTTGCCAGATAAATATATAAATAAGAAATATTTTTCTTTTGCCACGAGTAATTGCAAACTTTATTGCTTTACATAAAAAATATTAATTAAAACAATCCAAAGACAGGGCTTGTTCTCTAGTATGACATGTAAAATGTCATAAATGTATTATCTTGAAAAATGTCGAAGTTATGAGGGAAACGGATTTGTAAAATTTAAGTTATAAGGAAATGAGCGACAAACGTATGAATATGAGGTCTGTCCATATTTAAATGGCCAAGTCAATTTACACAGTCTGACGTTTTAGGTCACAACTCGAAAAGTATTAGAGGTATTTAAACAAATTGTTCACCATACTTTTGAGGAAAGTTCATTAAAAGAAAGGTTTCTTACTTGGTTTATCGAATTACCACAGGTTATTAATTGAGAAAAATTCGCTCCGGGGCCGGGTATCGAACTCTTGACTCCCAGTTACACTCACTAGGATCTCTAACCACTGAGCTACGCCGAGACTCAATCCACAGTATCGGATCGAATCTCGTAGATTATCGAATTACGTATTTTCTTATTATCCAACGTGTCGATTCCTGTCGCTTCCGCAACTTATTGTCGTACTTCATGAATGTTTGTTATTAAATGAAGACAATTCGACACATCTCATATGAAGGGTACACGGGAAGAACGAACAATGCCACAATGTTGTTAAGGGTGATTTCATTATCTAATTCACTGTCCTATTACTACAAACATTAGTGTTATTTTTACCAAAAGTGGTAAAGGAGAATTAAAACCACTGATACATTCATCATTTCCTTCATTTCAAGTAGAAACACCAATAAATTTAGCAGTAATATACCGAAAAAAGATCTATATCTCAACCTTAATGGAAATGTGACATTGTTCGTTTTTCCCGTGTACCCTTCATATCTATTTTTCGCTTGTCGCTTCATGAAGTAATGAACATTTGCAATAATTTCTTGGTTCTCGTTATGCAATGCTTTTTTCCTCTTAATTTAGGAAATGCAGGAGGCGAACGGAAGTCATTTACGGCACTCCACAGTGGGCCAGAATCGACTCAAAATGGGACAAAATTATTTTATGTGTCTATTGTTTTCTTGGATGCATAATAGTTATTCAATAGTTTTCAGTTTTTCTTTAAGTTAAAAGCACTTTCACAACATAATAGTATTTTTATTCAGTATCTGATGCCTCATCATTACATTTTCATTACTGGCATTTTCTTCATGAATGGCACTTTCTTCTTCTTCCTCACTAGAGTCTTTCAATAGCTGTAATCCTTTCTTGCTCAAGGGAGTTTTGTGTTTTTATGTGACATTGTGATATTTGAAATGAGAGGATCGGAAGATATGAGAAGGTTGTTGACTAAATCTATCATTGTGTTTTTACGAGAACTTTTCCTTGTGTGGGGCTCTCGATATATTATTTAATATCTTTATTATGAGCCTCCTGAGCCTCCTCAGATAACTGTGCAATTGGAAGCTGAGCTGAGTTAATAATCTGAGACCCATGGATGATAATTCTGTGTACGCTAGTTGGGAGGTTAAACTAGGGATACTTCTGAATGAACAATTTTGCATTTTCTAGCGCATATTGATTGAAAGAATAAATTTTAATATCTCTTCCACTAGAAATTACTCGAAGAACAACTGCAAAACTTATAATTCTTTATCTATCCCGGTTATGGATATGTTAATTCGAGATTTGAGAAGAATCTTCTAGGAATATTCCCGTTGTTTGAGGTTCCACTCCCTCCTGGTTTAGGTTTGTCCACAAGAAGTCCCATCTCATTTGGAAACCGACTCTGAATTTCTTCCTTTCTCCTTTTCATAAATTCGTCTGGCTGTATGATCTAACAGATTCTGTAACTTCACTTCTGCACTTATTTCTGTCAGAGTAATATCACATGGATAGCAATGCAGCTTTGCTTTTCTAACTTCATTGTACGCTGAATATAAATCTACATTTTGCTTATAGTCTCAATAAAGTGTACTGCTACTTAGATAATTTCGTATCCATTATCAGGGCTGAAACGTCATCACCACTATATTTTGCAACATTTTTGCAGGAACTACTTTGCTCGTTATATGCAGTTGGAATTTTTGCCGCACGGGTTAGTGTACTTAACAGCATTTTCCATTAGTTTAGCTGGTTCTTTTTACCAGAAGCCTTCAGAATTATCTCAGTAGCAAGAACAAGCGCAGCAGGATCAGCAGCTTCTCTGAGATGTTCAGTTTTCCTCCTCTTGGTCTTCTGAGATGATGTAGAGAACAATTTTCTTGGATGACCAGAATGACTATACAACTATGAACATCCAGCCACATGTTCAACATGAAATTTATTACATGGGAGCAGCTTAAATTCTTGATCGAATGAACTGCCGTATTTTTCTTCCTATTTATTTTTCATTCTGTAGCAATTCTGCTATCTTTTATTCAAATTACTGCAGAATGAACTATTTTTTTCTTTAGTTCTGAAGAAAAATCTTGTTGACAATTTTCACGTAATCCTAATTATGAAATAACAAACTCATGAACAGCTGTCTTATCATTATTATTTTGTAGCAAGGCTTCCATGATTTCACGGAGTAAAAAACAGCGGTCATCTGGAATAGTAATGAATAATACTGTACGTAGGTATCTGAATTTTCGCATATTAAACCGAAAAGTGCAAGTAGCTGCAGCTGAATACGACTTTTCTGCAATCTATAGGGTCTGTTTAAACCTTCGACACTAAAGTTTTCGTAACATCGAATGACACGCACATTATAACCCTCTTTAAATATTGAAAACTAAAATATATTAGCTTAAATTGCATCCCTTCGAGTTATCATAAATATTTACACTCTACATAAACCAATTCAAAATTACATGTATTCCTAGTAAAATCTACCCTTTGTTCTAACATTCTCAGCCATTGTTATTTCTTTGTTCACGAATGTGACCACGTAACACACACCACTGTCTGAAGCGCGGCCTAGGACTGACCGGTGCGCTATCGCCCGGTTACAATAGCTCTCTTTCAAGGCTGTAGCCACAGTTGTTAAAACATGTTAGCGATGATGGAACATGAGTTTAGTGCTCACCAGTATCCCTACTATGAGTATATACTGTCAAAAGTATTGTAAAAAAAAGTTCATTTTTTCAATTTTGTCCCATTTTTTACTCAGTCTGGCCCACTGTGCACTCCCATGAATCGGACTGTGCTGTGGTGTGTTTATTAATTAGTCTAATGATGACGATACAAGAGGCCAGTGTGAACATATAAACGACAGATAGCCTTATCGCAATTCATTCTTGCAGTTCTCACAAAACATTGGCTCGCCTACTGGAAATGTCATTGAGGTCATCTGCCAAAATCGGTGCCTCCGACTATATCATTACAACGTAGTTAACTTCATATGCTCCGTGTCCGAAATTCCATTCCTAGGTATGTCAGAAACTTATTTTCTGGAATCGAACCGAAGACACTAGGAACTGTACCTGTGAAGCCGTATATTCTGATACCGCATTGTTTATTGTGAACTATTAAGGTCACGTGCGGTAGATAATTGAAAACGGGCAGCACAGAGAATAATTGAAACAGAATGTGGTTCTGAGATTGCGATCGGAATTAGGAAAGAGGTTGCCATGGACTCGGCAGAGCTGCAGCCTGCCCGGCGTAGCCACACCCGCCACTGCAGCCCGAGCCGCACCCCCCCACCCCCCACATGCCAGCCGCCCGCCTGGCGTCGCCCCGTGCCCTACATTCATCATTCAACCGCCTCTCGCTCACTTATCTGGCCAGTCCGTCAGATATCACACGTCACTCCCCCTGCTTAGCGTCTAGAACCGCACTTCATTACCTAGAACCCACGTACAGATACCTAGACGTGTCGTTAGCCACACTCAATAACCAAATTATTCAGTTACTCTGTGGCTCAGACCGGTACTCCTCACTCAGTCGTGAAATGACTCATTTATCTGCTTACTTGACCCACATCTCATCACTCATTGCATTGCGTAAGGACTGGTGAATAGTGTATGCACCTGGATTTATGTTCAACCGGAAAGAAATGCATTGAAATGAAGCCTCTCCTCAAAGGACGTTGTACTGGGTCATCATTTTATTTTTACTAACATTTCAGATATTAACCTGGCTATACTTTTGAATTAACTGTTGAGAACCGCAAACACTATGTTACCCCCTTCCACGACCGGAGTTTGATGATACTAAAGTAAAATACAAACAAATCACTTTACTACTACTACTACTACTACTACTTACTTACAAATGGCTTTTAAGGAACCCGAAGGTTCATTGCCGCCCTCACATAAGCCCGCCATCGGTCCCTATCCTGTGCAAGATTAATCCAGTCTCTATCATCATATCCCACCTCCCTCAAATCCATTTTAATATTTTCCTCCCATCTACGTCTTGGCCTCCCTAAAGGTCTTTTTCCTTCCGGTCTCCCAACTAACACTCTATATGCATTTCTGTATTCGCCCATACGTGCTACATGCCCTGCCCATCTCAAACGTCTGGAATTAATGTTCCTAATTATGTCAGGTGAAGAATACAATGCGTGCAGTTCTGTGTTGTGTAACTTTCTCCATTCTCCTGTAACTTCATCCCGCTTAGTCCCAAATATTTTCCTGAGCACCTTATTCTCAAACACCCTTAACCTATGTTCCTCTCTCAGGGTGAGAGTCCAAGTTTCACAACCATACAGAAGAACCGGTAATATAACTGTTTTATAAATTCTAACTTTAAGATTTTTGGACAGCAGACTGGATGATAAGAGCTTCTCAACCGAATAATAACACGCATTTCCCATATTTATTCTGCGTTTAATTTCCTCCCGAGCGTCATTTACTACTACTACTACTACTACTACTACTACTACTACTACTACTACTACTACTACTACTACTACTACTACTACTAGTAATAATAATAATTTATTTATTTAATCTGGCAGAGCTAAGGCCAGTAGGCCTTCTCTTCCGCTCAGCCAGACTCTAATTCTAATTGAATACAATTGGCTACATAGTTATTACATTAATATCTAGATCATAAAACAACATGAAAGTAAATAATGAAAGTTGGATAAGTAATGTTAGTGTGACAATAATAAACATTGGTAAGAAATAGTATTAATAATAATAATAATAATAATAATAATAATAATAGTAATAATAATAATAATAATAATAATGAGATAATTTAAATATTTATTCTGTGATATATACATAACCATTAAACATTGAGAAACCTGAAAGAACTGTTATTGTTAACAAGAATTGTTAGAAAAATATTTCGTTAGTCTATTCTTAAATTGGTTTGATGTCTGACAGTCCCTGACATTACTCGGTAGGGAATTCCAAAGCCGAGGAACAGCCACAGTGAAAGAAGATGAATATGAGGATGTTCGGTGGGAGGGAATGGATAATATTGAGGAGTGTTGTGATCGTGTGTCTAGGTTATGATGGGTGGATAAATTTTGAAAACGAGACGCAAGATAGACAGGAGTGGAGAAATGCAATATACGAAAGAGAAGGGAAAGACAGTGGATTTTTCTACGATCTTCTAGACGGAGTCAGGACAACATTTCGAGGGTTGGTATTACGTGATCAGCCCGGCGAATATTGCAGACGAAACGGACGCACATATTATGAACACGTTGTAGTCTCTGCGCCGAAGTAACGCTTAGGTCAGTAAGCAGAATATCACAGTAATCGAAGTGGGGCATCACGAGTGTTTGCACTAACATTTTTTTCATGGAAAAGAATAGAAAATTCTTCAATCGCCTAAACGAGTGGATTAATGAGAATACTTTTTTGCAGGTTTCTGCAACTTGAAGGTTCCAATTTAAACTTTTATCCATATAAATATCTAGGTTCTTTACTGATTCACTGAACGGAATTTCGGTGCCATATATTTTAATCGGGGACAAATTTGGTATGGTAATAGCGCTTAACAAACGTGAATGGCCCACAATGATTGACTGTGATTTTTCTGGATTTAGTTTAAGTCGGAATTTCCGTGTCCATGTCCAAATTGAGTCTAGATCGTCATTAACCTAACCTAATTTTACTAGGTATAGGAGGGAAGAAAAGTAGTGCATCCATTTACGTAAACTAGGAACTATTACGATTTTCAGTTTGATAATTTTTCTTAGGTTTTTATTTACTTAAAATACAGTACAGTATTAACAAAGAGTGTTTTTACTCACTAACTGAACTATGCAGGCGGACGTATTCATTATGCAGTGTATATTATACTGCCTACACCATATTAGCATACAATATGGAGAGTGCATTTAAATTGAAAAATAACCAAAATCTGTATATTTCAACAAATTGTTGAAAATGATGGCCGTTCATTTCTATACGGGCTTTAAAAAACATGACATATGTTTGTATGAGCTTTTTTCATTCGAGAAATCACATCCTAGAGTATTGCACAACCTTCGTGAATCAATCTATATAGTATCACTGACTACTCTGAAGTTTAAGAAGTTTTGACTAAGGCTCATATTATACAATGTACATGATAATCAATATTTTTAACCATGCCTTAAGAAAGAAGCAGGCAATTTTGTAGTTTGCTGTCTCGAGTCACGAATTTACCCGTCCCTGCCTTATGACAGTCCTAAGCCTGTATAGAATAGGAAGGAAAATGTTGATTTGCAACCAGTACTGCTCTATTTTTCGATCCGGGACCGAATTAGTACTGTCAACTTATTGACCTGAGACCGAACTAAACGACATTTCACACGAGTTGAGAGGATGCGAAGGCATTTCTTTCCCCTTCTACTTGCCCTGAGTTCGTCAGTGACAGACCAGTAGCTGTTACTTCTTATACCTGCACCCCCCAAACTGTACACACTAGAAAATAAAATATTAAATAAAGTACATTAGTGAATATAAAATACAGTGACACAGATGTTTGACGATTATATGTTGTATATTTTAGTGTCGTTTTTACAATATTTTCAACTAATAAATAATTAAGTTAAGGAATGATAGTTTGTATTATGAAGTCAGGGAGGAATGACACAGTGCAGATTGTCTCGTTGTGTATGCTGTAGAGTAGCAACTAGCGGTGGAGAAAACATTTATCTTCTGCTGTCAGTAGCTTTCTATTGTGCCAGTTGATATAAACAACAATAAAATGAAATACAAACGCTTGGTATAGACTTTTGAAATATAAATTACCTGTAAACACTTTCGATAATAAAATTTGTCACTATGTTGAAAATCAATTAGTCGAATGTTTGTGAGCTGGACAGTAGCATCTTCCCCTTCACTGATGGTAGAGAGTGTGAGTAGAGGGGAAAAGCCTATCAACCAAACTGAAATGGAGATTAGTATTGTTTACTTCTTGGCTCCGGACCGAACTAGTACTGTCAGTGACAGAGCTCATCTGCCCTGGAAGGAATGCGGAGATGGGGTAGTAGTTTCGCACTAGTAGTGGATGGAGAGAAAGCTAGAAATACAATGTAGCATGCATTATAAAAACATTGATTTACCTATTCCGCGCCACGTTACTATGGAGTACACTACAAAATGAAAGTTATATTGCTACGTCTTAACTTTGAATATATACATACTTACATCAGCAATTCTATTAAGCAAACGTTCACTTTCGCCTTCCAAGTACAAATGAAGAGAGAGGAGAAATTTTGTTTGTTTTTTTTTTTAAGAAAATAGAAAGGGGATTAAGCAGAGGGTATTCACACCAAAAGTACCGTTAGCTAGCCGCTTGCTCTAAAATTAGCCTCACACCCCTCTAAACAACACCCCTAACTTCCCCAAGGTTCAGGGCAGATGAGCTGTGTCATCGACAGTATATATTTTTGACCATGGGACAGAACTAGTAAACTCTGCCTAGTGCAACATCGGATCAGCAGGCAAACGCTCTACCGTCTCACCTACGCCGGTGGCTTTTAATGTATGGTTTCCTTTTAAATTATAGCTCAAAAAAATAAACTGTAAAGGCATTATGATTGGCAACTTAATGAATAAATTAAATTGTTGCGAAATGTGAAAATCGTAGAATGAGGAAATTAAGTGTTATGTTGGTGACACTGATTTTTTTCCCTCCCATTTCGTTCGCAATTCAGGTTTCTACTTTCCGTATTTCAACTCGTGTTATGACGCCTTTCCTCTATTCGAACGCAAGGTGCAACACCGACGTTAATTACCTTGGGCTACGTACTAGGTGCTTCAAAGGAGTAAACAGTAGAAGACGTCGGGAAGCGAGACGGTTGCTTCCAAGCTCTCTGGGGAAAAGTTCTCAGGTCATTTACGGAGCTCAGCCTGCGCGGACTGTATGTAACGCTGTACACAAAGATGCAAGTATTCCCTTGTCCAACTTTCCTGAACATATCCCAGGCGTGTAGACGTCTTGTACTTCAACTCAAAGGAAACTTGCAGATAACTTAGCGACGAAATGGCTAACTATTTCTCACTCAGAGTAATTAATTCAGCAGTAATAAACAAACTTACTGACTTATTAATTTTGTAATTAAACAACTTTCATAATTTAATAAAACTACTGTAAGGCATTCTATGAGTTACTGTTTTTAAACAGAAAGTTTGCTGTGTCTCAAGAGCTGAATAATTATTCTTGTATCATATTTGAACCTTACAAGTCAAGCTTAAATACAGACGTGGACAAATTATTAGCAAAATTGAAGATTTTTATTATATATTTTTACAAAATATGACTCTTCAATTCAGAATACAGTTGACATTTTTGCGTATTTACACATTAAAAAATTGAAGATTTGTATTGGATTTTTTCAAAATTCGACTCTTCAATTCAGAATACAGTTGAAATTTTTGCGTATTTACACATTAAAAAATTGAAGATTTGTATTGGATATTTTCAAAATTTGACTCTTCAATTCAGAATACAGTTGACATTTTTGCGTATTTACACATTAAAAAATTGAAGATTTGTATTGTATATTTTCAAAATTTGACTCTTCAATTTGGACTACAGTTGATATTTCGGATATTTCCGAATTATTAGCGAAACTGAAGATTTTTATAATATATTTTTACTAAATTTGACTCCTCAATTTAGACTGCACTGACATTTTTGCACATTTACAAGTTAGTAGCAAAATTTAAGATTTTTATTATATATTTTTACAAAATTCGATTCTTCAATTTAGACTACAGTTGACATTTTTGCATAGGCCTATTTCTATCTACTGTAATGATAGCAATGTGCAAAATTGTCAACTGTAGTCTAAATTGAAAAGTCGAATTTTGTAAACAGAATTATCATAAAAATCGTAAATTTTGTTAATAATTTGTCCACGTCTGTATGGTCATAATGCTTGATTTGTACGAAATTAATTGGTATTATCTTGTAATATTAAACTTGTATGTGAGAGGAGTGTGGTACCGTCGCTGCAAGCAAAAAGCAACATAAAAAGTAATTGGTAAACTCTTTAAATACACTGTGATTCAAGATGAAAGATAAGATTTCAAATTTGTATTACAGACAAACTATCGAATATAGAGATACATTAAGCATGTCACTGCATAGAGGAAGGTTCAAAGTTTGAACACAGCTGCGCTGTTGTGTGTCTATAGCAACATGGCTACTACACTACAGGAAAAATAATTTTATGTGTTGGAATTCGCGAGATGTCTCAGGTAAAGTTAATCGCCATCTATCTAATATATATATATATATATATATATATATATATATATATATATATATATATATATATATAATTTGAACTGGTAATGGAAATTACGGGAAAATGGATGAACGGATTTTAATAAATTGTCCCTCATTTTGAAGCTTGGAACCCAAAGTTTTTCGGAAAAATAGTAGTCTTCAGTGAAATGTCAATTTTCCTACATAATTTTCCTATTTTCCAAAATCCATCTGGCGTCAGTTTTGAGAACTAGCTAATTGCATTCAGGAGAAGCGAAGCGAGCATCAAGTCGGCCGTGTTGCATTTCAGAATAAAACAAAACACACACTACAGTAAACAATATTACACAAAGGCCATGATCTACAACAATGCTGACATATTTAGGGCTCCAATTAAATTGGTTATTAAAAACTTAACTTACTAAAATTAATTTACATGTTCGATTCTGTGGTGTGTAATTTTCTGGGTACAGCTGTGTATTGGATATTAAAAACTACAAAACTTGAGGTGGTTTGATGACATTATTACTATTAGAAATGAAATATTATTGTAGTTAATGCCGTGATGTGACTATTTTTCATTAATTATACATATTAATGCTATATTGATGATATGAAAATGAAACGTTTTGGGGTTATATAAGTAGATGTAGAGAATAACTTAAATTAGATTTTTATTTCTATATTTTACTGAGTGGCGGCTATATAGTATATACAGTATATGTTACTGAAAGCTATAAAACTTACGTAAAATAATAATATTATTAAAAATCAAATATTGTTATAGTCATTAATCAAGTGGGGTTGGGTCTTTTTCACATATTTAATGGCGGTGTGGTGTAGATATTTATATGCATGGTTCTCTTCAGTATTGGCTCGAGAGAGAGTATCTTTCATTATTATGGAAGCAAATAACTTTCCGAATGTCTGGTATTCTTCATTGAAAATAAATCTGAAAAATGTTTATTTGAACGTCTAATGAACTTAGTTTGCAGCATTTGCTGCACAAGCCACTAGTAATGTTCGAATTTGGGGGACAGAAAATCCTGACGTAGTCATCGAACATGAAAGAGACTCACCGAAAATGAACGTGTTTTGTGCTATTTCTGTTAAAAAAAGTTTATGGACCTTTCTTTTTTGCGGAGCAAACTGTGACAGAAATGTCGTACTTGGATATGCTGCAAAACTGGTTGTTTCTTCAACTTCATGACGATTCCAATGACTTCATTTTCATACAAGATGGCGCCCCGCCTCACTTTCACCTTGAGGTGCGGAGTTATCTGAACAGCACCGTTCCACAACGTTGGATTGGAAGAGGTGGACAACAAGATCTTGTTCATTTTTTTGGCCTCCCAGGTCACCAGACCTTACTCCCTGTGATTTTTATCTGTGGGGTACATAAAAGACATAGTGTTTGTCACACCTTTAGCAGGTACTCTTGAAGATCTGAGAAATCGAATTGAGACAGGGAGATCAAAAACCCAATAACTCCAATTTTTGACAAAATTGAGTTATGGGCTGGATGATGCTTTTTAGTTTGTCCCGCATGCGTGAAAGGCAAGAATACACTAATATCGACATGCATCTGCATTCTGGGGGCTGTTTTAAAACTCGTGGAAGTCACAACTCCACTTACTCCATGGAATAAGAGAGTTTTTGCATTCCAAGCTCAATTTTCCGGTAGGTGGCAACACTATCGCTCAACCAGCTGAGTAAAGTGATACGATACGGTATTCAGAAAGTCACAAAAATCTAAGAAATCCATGTAGGTAAGACTATTAAAGGCACAATATCGAGTCGATTAACTTCCAGAAACCCAATACAGATGCATCAATCCCAAGTCAACTAAAGTACAATTCAGCATTGCCATTGAAAGAAGAAAGCAAAAGGACTTGCAAAATTTAATGCTGTTTATTTCTGAGGAAAGTAGGATGAATTACCAAACTCTGTTTGCGGACAGTAACAATCTAGAATCTAGATGCACAGGAAGACAGAGTGAGAGAAAAAAACAGAATCTGTAACATGAATGAGACTGTGTTAACATTTTAATATTGTTTGTAGTTTTATTTGTGTATTTTGATGTGCTTTATGGTAATGTGTGATTTTTTGTCTTGAGGGTGATGTGGTCGTTATTGTGGCCCCACGCTGGGCGCCATTTGAGGGTGGGTGGTTTCGGTGTTGCGTGAGATTCACTCAGGGTAGCCGAGGTACGGTTGTGGTGTAGGATGATGTCGGGAATAAGACCAAGCCGGCTACTTATATAAAAGGCAGTGTAAACTCCAAAACTATAAGTTTATTGTCGTATTCACTTGGTAAACCCTAGAGTATGTATTTCCGGCTGACTTATAATTCAATCGTTGGTCGCACTTCTGTATCGACTCTATGGCCGCTCTGAATAAGCTCTATCCGATACTATAAATTCAATACTCTGCCCAGTACACTATGATCGAAGCTCCTAAACGTTGACGAGTAGTCTCACCGAAGACAACGTTCTATCTATCGAGTCTTCGCCGGAAGAAAGACTATTAAGTTGGGCCGCCGACACCAAAAAAAACTCAGTGTGTCGTGCCGTCGACACGAAAAGAAGTCGTGGTCCTGTCGACACAAAACGAAGTAGTTATTGTGCCCTGTATGTAGGGCCGCCGACACGATAAGAAGTTGTGATGATCTCCGCTCCCCGTCACCCTTATTTATAAAAACCTATCCTACGCTAAAACTAACTATCCTATTGGCTAACAACTACGTCACTTAACCGGCCTAAAATCTATTCCCTATTGGTCCAAAGTGACCTCATAAGCTGGACCAAGATCTCTTCTTATTGGGCGCGAAATATGTCATCTCTAAATTTAGACTTTGGACTTCCCACAACATCTAATTAGTTTGTAGATCTCTAAAGAATACCCGTTCTTTGGAAAACCCAAGCTTGGCAGTATCTTTCCCACGGGTCCAGTCCAACTTTAGGATTTTACTCATCGCCGAGTGTCTATATACAATGCCGCACAAGGTGGCTGTAAATCTGTCCGATGCTGACAAGTGACGAGAGGAATGCGAAACATCTGCGTGTGAAACTAATTCTAACCACGTCGCCAGAACATCTCCGCGAATACATGTAACAAAAATATGGAGATATCACTTCGCTATTAAATCGGTCTCTCTCTCTCCTAATTACTGCTTCAGTCTCATATATTTGAAATTTTAAAAAATGTAGCACTGTTAATCTTAATAATAAACTTCCATTTTCTCGTGCATTCCAATGTTTCATAAGGGAATTATAATATACTTATCTTTTTTTTCGCCACATGGCTCATATTTATTCACTTTTCTTAATTCATACACTGTGGAAGTCAGAAAACCACTAACTCCAGCAGTGTTTATTTCAAATTATAGCGTAAGATAATATAAAACTTTAGGTTTTGAAGTACTTAAGTGATAAAGAATGTAATTTTACACAATATTAATAGATAAATGTATGATATTTAAATTTTGTAAGAGAAATAATAAGTTTTGATTCCTCCTGTAACATTTAGTTTATTGGAGTTCGGGAGTTCTTGATTTCCCTGTCTCAATTGTTGAAGCTGTCAATTCAATAAACAGGGACCAGTTGATGTGTGTGTGTGTGTGTGTGGAATGAACTGGACTACCGTCTCGATGTTTCTCACGCAACACATGGTGCTCATGTTGAGTGTACAGTGCCTGTAGGATAACACTGTGAACCTTCCTCTATCCAGAGACATACGCAATGTGTTTCTATCTTTGATAGTTTGTCTGTAATACAAAATTGAAATCTACTCTTTCATTTTGAATCACGGTTTATTTAACTGCCTAAAAGTAATTTCAATAGGTGACGTATTTAAATAAATAAATAAATAAATAAATAGGTAGGTAGGTAGGTAGGTAGGTGGGTAGGTGGGTAGGTGGGTAGATAGATAGATAGATAGATAGATAGATAGATAGATAGATAGATAGATAGATAGATAGATAGATAGATAGATAGATAGATAGATAGATAGATAGATAGATAGATAGATAGATAGATTAGATAGATAGATAGATTAGATACATAGATTAGATACATAGATTAGATAGATAGATTAGATACATAGATAGATTAGATACATAGATAGATAGATAGATAGATAGATAGATAGATAGATAGATAGATAGATAGATAGATAGATAGATAGATAGATAGATAGATAGATAGATAGATAGATAGATAGATAGATAGATAGATAGATAGATAGATAGATAGATAGATAGATAGATAGATAGATAGATAGATAGATAGATAGATAGATAGATAGATAGATAGATAGATAGATAGATAGATAGATAGATAGATAGATAGATAGATAGATAGATAGATAGATAGATAGATAGTTAGATAGATAGATAGATAGATAGATAGATAGATAGATAGATAGATAGATAGATAGATAGATAGATAGATAGATAGATAGATAGATAGATAGATAGATAGATAGATAGATAGATAGATAGATAGATAGATAGATAGATAGATAGATAGATAGATAGATAGATAGATAGATAGATAGATAGATAGATAGATAGATAGATAGATAGATAGATAGATAGATAGATAGATAGATAGATAGATAGATAGATAGATAGATAGATAGATAGATAGATAGATAGATAGATTAGATTAGGATAGATTAGATTAGGATTAGGTAGATAGATAGATAGATAGATAGATAGATAGATAGATAGATAGATAGATAGATAGATAGATAGATAGATAGATAGATAGATAGATAGATAGATAGATAGATAGATAGATAGATAGATAGATAGATAGATAGATAGATAGATAGATAGATAGATAGATAGATAGATAGATAGATAGATAGATAGATAGATAGATAGATAGATAGATAGATAGATAGATAGATAGATAGATAGATAGATAGATAGATAGATAGATAGATAGATAGATAGATAGATAGATAGATAGATAAATAGATAAATAGATAGATAAATACAAAAATAAATAAATAAATAAATAAATAAATAAATAAATAAATAAATAAATAAATAAATAAATAAATTTTCGTCAAGGTCTTAGGAATCAAATTTCCTTGTCAATTTTGTCTCTCTTCTAACTTAACACTCAGAGGGAAAAATCCTAAGGGTAGGAAGATTCTGCAATTAACGTGGTCAGGCTGGACAAGGTGTGTAGTATGCATTATTCATGTTCCAACCGCCGCCATCTCAAAGCAATGGGCGCGAGATTAAACAATCAAACTAATCCTATTTGGAAGAAGAGTTACTGAATTCGTGAGAATTGCGAATAGCTAGCGTTGCGAAGTGACAAAGCTGGAATCCAAACCCCGTAATGAAAACCGCTCTGTGGTGTTGACAACGGCTCTCGCCTCTTTGAGCTGGACGTGTGTCAGGGCCGTAATCCGATTGCCGTATCACCTCCACGGCTTATTCATTTACAACACTTTTACAATCACGTAATTCTATAAGAAGTCGCCCCATGTCCATTATTCGGTCTTTGCATATTTCATTCAAATATTCCAAAGCACCGTACAACAAAATGTGGGTGTGTATGCCACAATTTGAAAGATAATCATGTTTACCCAGGTGGAAACATGTCGATATAATAATTTTGTACATAATTATACTTGGAAAAAAACTGATTTTTAACTTACATTTCATTCTCCGCCTGAAAAAAATAGAAACAGAAATGAAACATTTTCTCAAAGTTCATTATAAATAGATAGACAATTCTTAACATGTAAAAATAGTCACATTTTGTAAATCTAGCTTTGAGGTAAAGCATCCTGTGAAGCAGACTTGAATAATTTTTCAAGGGAACAATTTTTTTTTGTATCGTAGAAAAAATGGGAGTATAAGGATACAGTTCACCAGTTATTCATAGACTTCAAAAAGGCATATGACTCAGTTAAGAGAGAATTTTATATCACATTCTAATTCAATTTGGTATTCCCAAGAAACTAGTTCGATTAACTAAAATATGTCTTAGTGAAATTTACAGCAGAGTCCGTATAGACAAGTTTCTGTCAGATGCTTTTCCAATTCACTGCGGGCTAAAGCAAGGAGATGCACTATCATCTTTTCTTTTTAACTTTGCTCTAGAGTATGCCATTAGGAAAGTCCAGGATAACAGAGAGGGATTGGAATTGAACGGGTTACAACAGCTGCTTGTCTATGCGGATGACGTGAATATGTTAGGAGAAAATCCACAAACGATTAGGGAAAACACGTAAATTTTACTTGAAGCAAGTAAAGCGATAGGGTTGGAAGTAAATCCCGAAAAGACAAAGTATATGATTATGTCTTGTGACCAGAATATTGTACGAAATGGAAATATAAAAATTGGAGATTTGTGCTTCGAAGAGGTGGAAAAATTCAAATATCTTGGAGCAACAGTAACAGATATAATTGACACTTGGGAGGAAATTAAACGCAGAATAAATATGGGAAATGCCTGTTATTATTCGGTTGAGAAGCTTTTGTCACCTAGTCTGCTGTCAAAAAATATGAAAGTTATAATTTATAAAACAGTTATATTACCGGTTGTTCTGTATGGTTGTGAAACTTGGATTCTCACTTTGAGAGAGGAACAGAGATTAAGGGTGTTTGAGAATAAGGTTCTTAGGAAAATATTTTGGGCTAAGAGGGATGAAGTTACAGGAGAATCGAGAAAGTTACACAACACAGAACTGCACGCATTTTATTCTTCACCTGACATAATTAGGAACATTAAATCCAGACGTTTGAGATGGACAGGGCATGTAGCACGTATGAGTGAATGTGGAAATATATATAGAGTGTTGGAGGTCGGAAGGAATAAGACCTTTGGGGAGGCCGAGACGTAGATGGAAGAATAATATTAAAATGGATTTGAGGGAGATGGGATATGACTGTAGAGACTGGATTAATCTTGCTCAGGATAGGGACCGATGGCGGGCTTATGTGAAGGCGGCAATGAACCTCCGGGTTCCTTAAAAGCCATAAGTAAGTAAATATAATAACAATTAGGGAGGTTAATATTTAAACAGGGTTGTACTAGAAACGCCATCTATATTATTGGAGAAAAATAATCTATATCATCGGTGGGAAAACATTCTGGTTTAACGAAATGCAATACAATATAAACCTGAATTGAAATTAGCTTTCATTACCCATGATACTCCTTCAAAATGCATCGAATGTCACAAATGAACCATATCCATATATTAGAGGATAACTTGAAGAAATTGACGACACTGGGGTTTCAGAGATATTCTGTACACATTTCAATACTGAAATATCTGTTAAGTGTATTGATGCCACTTTTGAATAATGTCAGATTGAACTTCAAATTAATTTGTAAAATTAGTTGAGGATGTCTAATGGAGGAAGCTAAACAGTATTTGAAAAACCTTCAAATCGATGGAACAGCACACCTAACTTCTACGAGAGGAGTAATAAACACCAGAAAAATTAGGACCGAATTACGCCAGCGAGAGTACATCGCATGGTGCAACTTACCTCAAAAGGGAAAAGGCGTTATTCTGTACAGTGAATTCACTCCCTCTAACAAATGTATAACTAAGCCCGATGGAATGACTAGCGGTGAATGGAAGGAGGCTATCAAGATGACTGCCAACGTAAGTGCTGTAAGAGCCATAGGTCTCAGGACAACCACTGCAGGCGATGCCTCAGTGAGATAGAAACCCTTGGACATGTCCTGGGAGCTTGCCCTTATGGCGAAACATTGCGTATACATAGGTACCATGCAATTAGAACTAAACTGGCCGATGCCCTTAGAAAATTAAAATACACCGTCTATGAAGAAGTCCACGGAACTGCCGACAATGGCAGTAACAGACGAATTGACATAATTGCCATTAGCGAATACCTCTCTCAGAGTATGATAATCGACCCAACCATCAGGTTTGAAACATATAAAGGACAGCCTGAAGATGTACATGAGGAGAAACGAGCAATCTACGTTCCAACCGTCCACACCTGTGGAGTAACGGTCAGCGCGTCTGGCTGCGAAACCAGGTGGCCCGGGTTCGATTTCCGGTCGGGGCAAGTTACCTGGTTGAGGTCTTTTCCGGGGTTTTCCCTCAACCCAATGCAAGCAAATGCTGGGTAACTTTAGGTGGTGGACCCCGGACTCATTTCACCGGCATTATCACCTTCATCTCATTCAGACGCTAAATAACCAAGATGTTGATACAGCATTGTAAAATAACCCAATAAAAAAAACGTTCCAACCATCCTGTATTATAAAGATAAATACCAACTTCACGATATCAGTCTTACGGGATTGATGTTTGGAGCAAGAGGAACGATACCTAACTTCTCTTCTCAATTCTGTAAGACCCTAGGACTACACAAATCGTTTTTTAATGAACTGGTCCTCCTAATAATTAGAGAGTCAGTGAAACTTTTACGAAACCACATATATGGACTCTAATTCAGTGAACTGAACTTAACCAGTACACGACCAACATCCACAGAAAACACTTCCACAACTACGATCTCAGACTTTCGATTCACACCATGTTAAATAAACTTCTACAACATCACTACTGGATTGAATAATTATCCTGTAACATGAACAACAACAGAACATACGCCCATCATCTGATTAACTATAAACAGTTTAAACCCAACATATTGGCATAAATAATAACACCAAGATGTACAAAATATAGGCAGTTATAACAGGTTAGAATTTTACACCATGATATGGAAAAGTGAATACCTTGTAACAAAATATTGTAATTTGCAAATCCTCACATGCATAGTAAGGCATTGAATAGAGTTAGCTCATTTTTATATTTTATATCTTACTTTTAGCCTCATATCATTACATCGTTCATAATATCGTTCACATGTGATGACTTGCAAAGAATATATCCATGATAATATAAGTATATTTTAATTGTTGACATTTGGGGTATCCACAATTGAACATTATAAAACTAATTCATATAATTTTTAATAGGTTTTATCCTCATATGATAGTAAACATGTATTGTATGTGTAGATTGTGTAGACAACACTGAGAGTATTGATATTGTAAAATGACAGTTTGTATCTGATGATGTTGACATGCTCAACGAAAACGTTCATACATCACACAACTTATTATGTAAAGGTTAACACCTAACAAAATATATAAAGTAGTAAAGTCAACGACTGAAAAAAAAATTTCTAACATATTCTTAGACTTTTCTGAAAATTACGCAAAATGAATTGCAAAATATGAAAAAACCAACGCAACATTATCCTTTTTCTTTCTCTTATTAGCTTTCATTCTTTTTTACTTGTAACTTTTTTTATTCTGTAAATTGCTATTGTTTGTTTGTTTGTTTGTGTACGTGTTTACTTATTTTCTTATTCTGTTATCTTTCATCATTTATATTGTTTTGTATGCTTTGTCTAATGGCAGCCTCTAATTTGAGGAAGCAAAATAAATAAATAAATAAATAAATAAATAAATAAATAAATAAATAAATAAATAAATAAATAAATAAATAAATAAATAAATAAATAAATAAATAAATAAATAAATAAATAAGTAAATAAGTAAATAAATAAATAAATAAATAAATGAATGAATGATTGAATGAATGAATGAATGAATGAATGAATGAATGAATGAATGAATGAATGAATGGATGAATAAATAAATAAATAAATAAATAAATAAATAAATAAATAAATAAATAAATAAATATTTTATTTTATTTAGTTCTTTCATCCAGGGCAATGTACGGTTTTTAATGTGATGATGATGATGATAATAGTTAAATGAAATTTAATGACGTCTCTTGCAATATCATGTGCGAAACTTCATTATTTGAGTCAAGAGATAGGAAGCATTCGTACGGGCTCATTACAAGTTACTCTCGTGCACACATGGAGAACTAGCTGCTTTATTTATTGAAACTCTGCAGTGCATGAAAATCTCTTGACGTTTTCCGCTAATCCTGTTCACTAGTTAACCCCAGTTACACACTATCCGTTACATATCCGTGTAATTGTACTAACTCCGACTGTAGCTTGCCATCTTCAGCTTTGCAGCGAGGCATAAAGCTCTTCATGCTACCGTTGCTTCAGCTCTCGTGCTCCACTTCCCATCGCTACTGTTGGCGGTTAGATATGTACGAAGTAGCTCTAATGAACGGAAACTATGTGTACCAGGCTAATCCTCTCACTGCGTATTTATTTGAAATGGATGATGATAATAGGCCTACTCTTGAAACAGAAAATTTCTATTTATGCGCCTGTATTGAGTGTTATTATTTCATGTCAAGGAGTTTTGAAAAGTAACGCATAATTGGAATTAAAATTGAATGAGAGGATTTTGCACAAAAAAGCTCAGACACGCCAAATTTTGTAGTTAGAAGGGAATATTACCATCGACAACATTTTAAAATGAAACTAGTAATGCCGCACTTCGATTATTGTGACGTTTTGTTAAGTGACCTAAGTTCTGAACTGTCAGTCAAGTTACAGCGAGCTCAGAATATGTGCGTCAGATACGTGTGCAACATCCGACGATATGATCACATATCACCGTCCTTCGCAAGTCTTTCGTGGCTCCGACTTAAAGAACGCAGAACTTTACACTCTTTGTCTTTACTCTTTCGAATTCTGCACACCTCAACACGAAATTACTTTTCGTCTCGTTTCTCTTATCTATACTCTAACCACGACGTAAATACCAGATCACTTATCTGTGGCACGCTAAGTATACCTCTTCATAGATCATCTTGTTATTCATCATCTTTTACAGTATTCACCTCGCGACAATGGAATTCCTTGTCACAAAATATATAGGGCTGCAATGCAATAAACGCTTTTAAAAACAACTTAAAAGATAACCTTCTTAGCATTTCACTCCAATCATACTGATTTAAACTATCACTGACTACATTGTTACTTCTTTCTTTAGACATCATCCTGATAGTGCTGTATTTTCAAAATTATCTCATAATAATCTCTTTCTATTATCTAATATTATTTGAAATATATTAACATTCTATGCATTTTAGCTTAATTCTGCTACACAGTTTATTTCAGTGTTTAATTAATAGTTCATAGTATTTTGTTGTTTAATTCGTAAATAACTCTTGTATACATGTAACTCTCACTTAATCAAATTGTTGAATTCTTTATAAGTTCATGCATATGTATGTACACTTTTTGCTGGTTGAGTGGAAGAGAAGGCCTTACGGCCTTAACTCTGCCAGCTAAAATAAATCTTTATTATTATTATTATTATTATTATTATTATTATTATTATTATTATTATTATTAATATAATTTTTAATCATCTGAAAGAGCGTATTTTTGTAGCAGTATGCAATATTTCATGCTCCTTCCATTCCAAAATATGGTATACCTAGTAACCAACGAGTTAGAAAGACTAACTCGTTGACAGTAACAAACAAAACAGGTTTTATTATTGCGCATGCCCGTACGAAATGTTTCACAGTGTGGTATTCTGTTCAGTAGTGAAGGGACTATCAGACAGTGCAGTTGTGAATGTTTCTAATCTTCTGTAGTGCATCAAACTATAATATTTAAATTGTTCATTATGAACTGATATCGAATAGGCACTTACTGTGGTGTTCCTGTTGCACACCAACCCAGTCAATTTTGAATAGAACTTCTTAGGCTCAACAGTCGTACAAAAACTGGTTGTAATTTATTGCTGTTTTTATGTTAATTTGCCTCTCTCGAAACAATGTTTGTTTTTTATTTCATTAATTTTACATTACACAGAATGAAATGTACCTAATTTTAATGTTTTTCTTATGTTAATTTATCAATTAAATAAGTATCTAGGAGATGTATTAATAGTACATTATGCAACGAGCCTATAATGATAGTAATTAAGAAGCGAGTATGGATGTTTATGAAACGAGCGCAAGCGAGTTTCATAATTTTCACACGAGCTTCTTAATTACCATTATAGGCGAGTTTCATACTACTTTTTATGCTCGACCATATTTATAACTTGAAATTACCGGTATTCAAATGTATACATTTTATTTGTATCTGACAAGATCGGAAGTGACCTTGTTCTAGGTCGTGAATTGTGAGATGTGCGCAGACGCGAAAGTATTGATTTTTTCCGAGGAACAATAATGTCATTGACCTTGATATAATCCCGTTAAACTTGATAATATTATAATATTATAACCTTGATTATTGAATTCGACATTAAAAAGCGAGATGACAAATTGAATTTATTTGAATATTATTTACAATTAACGCTAATTATTATAGTAACAAATCATAACCTTCTGCGACAGTATTGGATTTCCAGCCTCCGTGACTTTTCGCTAATTCTCTTTCGATTGCATATCCGAGAATAATCGATACTTGAGGGTTTTATAACGGTACAAAGCTGACTTGTCGTTGGCTGAACACATGTAAGCTGAGTTATCATTGGCTGAAGACCTGTACTTTAATGAGTAGGTGTACTTTAATGACATGCATTAAAGGATTGCTACCAGGTGTATAATAATTAGTACATTTCGGCATGGTCGAGCATAAAGTTACATTATATCACTGGGAACTTTAACAAATGTATGCCATATTTTGGAACAGAATTAATTACACCTTTCTATACCATATTTTGGAACAGAGGGAATGCTTTATAAAGAAAGAAGTACGAGGATCGCCCTGAAAGTAAGTTTACAATGTAGCCTATATATCTCAATATTATACAGTGAGGGCGATAATTCACCTCACCCTTAAATATATACAATGTAATGTACTGTACAATTACTAATTACTAAACCTGGTGGCAGAAGGGTGTGGCAACACTGAAAGACAGTTGATAACAATGACAAAAGATTTGGTAGTAATGTAGGCTGACCAGATTTTTTAAGATCTAGCAGGGGACACCGGCAATTTCAAGAAAAACCAAAAACGCTTACCTAGTCACTCGCTGTTGAAATGTTGCAGACAGTACATGTAACAGTAGATATAATGGTAGAACTTTGCACGCTAAATTTGTAGAGAATCTTAACTTTCTGAATTAAATACATTAACATACGTAACTCCTATACATAATTATAGTCAGTAAGAATTCAATTTCAGTACTGACGCATGCATGAAAGTTTTTCACATAATATTGTACACAATGAACTCTAAAACACACATTTTACAAGTACTTGTTTGAAGAATTATCTTTTTAAGGGAAGAGGATGGTATTTTTTGGTGAAAAATGAGTAAATTTTCAAAAAACAATTTTTTTCCTTAAAATACTCTGTGATTTGTGTAGAATACATTGTATAATATTTTGTGGGTATTTGTGCCCTTATCAGTTGTTGAGACGCCATTTTTAAACTTCCTGCGCTCTGGATTTTTAAAACACACCGCCCTTTTGTTTGTTGTTTCCGGAACTTCATTTTTTTTTCAAAACCAAATTTTTCTTTAAAATACTCTGTGATGTGTGTGGAATACATTATATAACATTGTGTGGGTATCTGTGCCCTTCTTGGATGTTGAGACGCCATTTTTCAAGTTCCTGCGCTCTGGATTATTAAATCACACCCCCTTTGATTGCTGTTTCTGGAACTTTACTTTTTCGCTACATAGCCAGACAAAAATCGATATAATTTTTGAACTATTAAAGATATATGAATGAAATTTAGAATACACATTCTCTAGACTACTAGGAAACTTTTCTCTGTGACGGAATTTTCCTAATTGATTTCATTTTAAAAATAAGTCTCTCTGTTTGCAAGAAAGAAAATAAAAAAATGTTATTAAATTTTAATTGTTTATTTTACAAATGTAGGAACTAATATCAAATTTCTGTTACAGACAGTTTGTAAAGCGTGCTTTTACAAATAAATTGTAACATAGTGTTTGAATTTATCTTTAAAAATGGCTTAGATATATCGAGTTTAGTAAAATCCTGCATTGGGTACATTTTTTTTTTTCAAATCTGCCTCCCAAATAATTTATTCAAAATATTTATATTTTGTTGAGTTGCTATAGCCATGAGCTCTCTACATACAAAAAATTAATATTTTACACCAAATAAGAAAAAAGATTTAAAAATTACTATCCTCTCCCCTTAAGGATCTGTTCATTCCCATACAGCTTCACACTAAGTTCTTTACATGAGAAATGAAAGTTTGTTTGTACTTGTAACAAAGCTTTAACTGTTTCTTTTTAATGTAAATAAATAAATAAATAAATATAAATAAATAAATATAAATAAATAAATAAATAAATAAATGAATGAATGAATAAATGAATGAATGAATGAATAAATGAATGAATGAATAAATGAATGAATGAATAAATGAATAAATGAATAAATGAATGAATGAATAAATAAATAAATGAATGAATAAATAAATAAATCAATAAATGAATGAATAAATAAATAAATAAATGAATGAATGAATGAATGAATAAATAAATAAATAAATAAATAAATAAATAAATGAATGAATGAATAAATAAATAAATCAATGAATGAATGAATAAATAAATAAATCAATGAATGAATGAATGAATAAAAAATAAATAAATAAATAAATAAATAAATAAATAGTTCTTGTTAAAACATATATAACTTATACATATATATATATATATATTTATATATAACAATTTTTATCTCAAAAAAGAACCAAAAACGAGTAATAGTGTCTATTAGGATACAAGGCTGGGAAGTGCTTTTCACAAAATCGAGGAAAACTTTGAACAACGAGCACAGCGACTACTTTTTGTACGATAGTAGGCCTATATTTTTAAAATACTATTTTTTAAAAATCTTGATATACAGGACTATGAACACCTGACTGAAGGTTAACAGTCTGGCAACGTACAAACTTCACCATCAACTTCAATGTGACTGAGCCAAAACGATTCAGGTATTTGTAATATTTGGTGTTCAGTTGGAATAATTTTTATAAGTTTGAATTGTTTAAATAAATTTCAGTACATTTTAAATGCAGTGATTTGTTTCGTGCATATTAATTAACACTGTCTTTTTCGTATGCATTTTACGTGCATTGTAGGATTGTAGCATACATAGAAGGCAGTGGTTTTCAGTACAACTCTAGAGCAGTTATTTGTAATATTTCAACATATTTAACCCTTAAATTAACAATGTATCCTATAGGATACAACAGGTTAATCGGCTATATGCCATAATTTCAATAGAACAATAGAAAAAAATTGGTAGTAAAATTAAAATTTCGCAATACTCTAATATTGTACAACATATAAAAATATGGACATTGCGATCGTTGTTTTCTTTACAGTCCGGCAAGGTTCAATAAACTAGTGTGAGAAATGATGCTCAGGATAGGGACCAATGGCGGGCTTATGTGAGGGCGGCAATGAACCTCCGGGTTCCTTAAAAGTAAGTAAGTAAGTAAGTGTGAAGCTTTGCCAAGTTAAGGGTTAACTAGAGTGACAACTCTGAATTCAGTTTGCTGTAACGCGAGAAAACACACTATCGTGCTAAAAATTGTATTATACTTTTTTTTTAAATATCTCAAAGAATAACTCACTAAAATTAATGACATTACTTATGGCATACTCAGTATACCTCTCTACCCTATTTTAGGTGGATAAAAACTACTGCTGACCCCTTTGAATTTTTAGAGCAGTAAATCTTACCCCCTTACCCTATTACTGTCCCGTTGTTGTGCCATTGGTTGACACACACTCATCATTGCAAGCCAACCAACCGTAACGCTGGAATTAAAAGGTAAATTTTATGTCCGTGAATAATTTCTTCTTCTTCTTGCATTAATCCCTACAAAGGCTTGTTGCGCGCTCCAAATTATTAGTTCATTGGTCTTTCCATCGTTTTTTTGGACTTCCTATGTTTCGTTTTCCTTCTGGTATATAATTTAATATTTTCTTTGGGTATCTTCTCTCATCCATTCTGTCTGCGTGATCTAGCCATTTTTGTCTATGATGGTTTATTTCTTCATTTAGGTTAAAAATCTGCAATTGATTTCTTATGTCTTCATTTCTGATTCTGTCCCTTTTAGTGACTCCCAGAACTGATCTTAAAAACCTCATTTCTGCTGCCTATAGTTTATCTCTACTTGTCATTGTCCAAGTTTCACTACTATATAGAGCTGCAGGAACTGCCATAGTTTTATAAAATTTTATCATCGTATCTTTTCTTACTTTATATATCAAAATTGTAATTAAGAATTATTTTATGGAGTTCAAATAATGCTCTTTGTAACGTGTCTTCATTGTCAGAAATTATACAGGGACATCATTTTATTTTTACTAACATTTTTAATATTAATCTGGCTATACCTTTCTATTAACGATTGAAACAGGAAACACCGTTTGCTACCCCTTCCACGACTGGAGTTCGATGGTACTGGCGTAATATACAAACATATCACTTTACTAGGTATAGGAGGGAAGAAAAGTAGTTCATCCATTTACGTAAACTAGGAAATATTGCGCTTTTGAGTTTGATCATTTTCATTAGGTTTTTGTTTAATCAAAATACAGTACAGTATTAATAATGAGTGTTTTTACTCACGAACTGAGCTGTCCATGTGGACGTATTCATTATGCAGTGTATATTATACTGTCTACAGCACATTAGCGTACAATATAGAGAATAAAGTTACATTGAAAAATAATCATAATATGGATATTTAAACACAATTTTGAAAATGGTGGCCGTTCATTTCGATACAGGCTTCAGTTCTTTTGTGCATATTATCACACTATAGACTATTGTACCTAATTCCAATTACCAGTTTCGTCCTTCGTACGAGTAACTCATGTTGAAATAATTCTGTACCTACTCTATAAAAGAGTACCTTACGTACTGTAAATTCACTCTTCACTTCTGTCCGATCCGAAAAGATAAAATTACTCAGACATGCTATCTACTGTCCGTTCAAGTGGTTTTGTCGCACGGTCGTAGAAAGGGGGGGGAGGAATCACGTGACAGTTAATTACTTAACGAGGCCCTTTTATTTAAGTTATTTTAAACATTTGTATAATATTAGGTAGACGTCCAAGTCCTAACAGAAATTAATGTTTTCAGAAAAGAGCTAAGACAGCCCAGCTACTAGACTTTACAGAAGGGCGAACAGAAGCAGGTGGGGGAAAGCGGGATGCGACGTAGAAAAACGGACGACAGTACCTGTGCGAAAATATGATTCAATATTGAAAGCTCTTTCGTCACTGGAAAACGCTAACATATTTCTGGAACGTACTATACTCAGTAACTCAGTACTGCTTACGCGCCCTCGGCTCTGTGTCGTGAACGGTTGGAAGTTTACTAGTAGAAGGGGTGGGAGTGAAGTACATTAAAAAACTCAGGAACAATAAAAACTGAAGTAAAAATAAAATGATGTCCCTGTACTTGGTCATCTGCATATAGGAGTGTCATTATAAAATCCTTCCTATTATAATCAAAGGGTATATTTGAAAAGTTTAGCCGCAGTTTCCATTCTCGGATTGCGAGAATTATTTCTACCGAATTTAATCAAGAAGGGATAGAAAATTCCTCGCTTTTTATATCGCTTCATAAAGAAGTTGAAATGCTCTTTTTTTCGTTATAAAGATATGTAAGAGACTGACTGGGCCTTTGAAACGAGGGATAGACACGCTAGCCCAGGGCCAGGTTTTGAAAGGGAGTGTTTGCTTTTAACTGCGCAGTATCACGATCAGAAACAAGAGAAGCACGAAAATGCTCTTACTTGCGCCCTTTTTAAACAACAAACCCATTTCTGTTAACAAAGCTTGTAACGTAAGACGTGATTAAAATTTTTTTAGCCAATGAATGACTTAATATTTCATCTATAGAATGTTCAGTTGTGTTGTACAGTACTAATTAATGGGGAACATGCAACGATACTTCCGTGGGAATATAAATCAGTCTCACAACTGATAGGGCAGCATGGGGCATAATTATTTACCCCTTATACGCGATCTACAATTACAATATTCCATTCAGTTTCACGAAGAATCTTTTCCTATACTTATCACGTACTTTATCATCCTTAATTGCTTTCTTTTGCATAATACCCGCTCTTATCTGATAACATTTAACCCCACGTCCGACAGATTGTTCTGCTGTAACCATTCATCATGCGGACTTCGTTGAAATGGATACCTCTAAAGTATTTTAACTTGCTATTAATGAAATTGAAAGATGGTCACCAAAACGTAAATCAGTGTTTGGTTATTATAAAATTTATTACATTTTGTTCGTCGCCACTCCATGTTAAGGGGATACTCTACTAACTTTCAGAACTTATTTCTGTTTTAATAATAATAATAATAATAATAATAATAATAATAATAGTAATAATGGTTTATTTTAACTGGCAGAGTTAAGGACATTCGGCCTTCTCTTCCACTCAACCAGTATGATAGAAAATTACTACAATGCTATGAATATAACATAATTAATACAATACAATACAATACAATACAATTCAAAGCAATACAATACTACAAGACAACATAATACATAATTAATATAATACAATGACAATTCTTTTCATTTTCACAACACCAATAAAATAATAATAATAATAATAATAATAATAATAATAATAATAATAATAATGATAGTCATACCTAAATTAAATTAAATTATTAAACTCGATCACAATTATAACTTCAATTTGACTGCGCAAGTAAGAAATCGTTTAGCCTTTTCTTGAAAGTGGTTATTGTCTGGCAGCCTCTAATCTTCTGACGTAGAGAATTCCATTCACGGGGGACTGAAACAGTAAAAGAGGATGAATAGTGGGATGTTCTAAGAGCAGGAATTGCTAGGATTTGGCTCTCCTGTGACCTGGTGTTCAGATTGTGATTGGAGGATAAGTAGTTAAACCGGGAACGAAGATAATTTGGAGTAGAAGTGTGGAGAACTCGAAACAGAAGAGAGAGCGAATGAAGTGTTCTACGGTTACTAAGTTGCAGCCAGGATAAAGATTTGAACGAGGGTGTAATGTGGTCAAATTTGTGAGCATTGCTGATGAATCTGACACACATATTGTGCACACGCTGCAGCTTGTTCGAAAGGTCAGTTGTCAAGTCTGTAAGTATTACGTCGCAATAGTCAGATTTCAACAAAACTAGTGGCTTGTGCAGCAAATGCTGCTACAAACTAAGTTCGTTAGACGTTCAAATAAACATTTTTCAGATTTATTTTCAATGATGAATACTTGTCTTTTTGATAGTTATTTGCTTCCATAATAATGAAATATACTCCCTCTGAATGGATTTGTTTAGGCCAAATACTTTTTCTTGAATCTATCCAACTTCAGTATTTGAGTTTCAACGCGAAAACGCAAGTATCAATGTCAGGACGATAGCAGTAGCTATTTCAGGTCATTGTGGATTGTAGGCAAAAGTTAAAAAAATGTCAGGTTTGCTAAGCTTTCGAACAATAGCATTTTCGTATAACTGTTGCATGTAGAACTTGAAATGTAGAGCGTAAAATCATTTTCTCCTACTAAGAGATCTTGCTGAAATGATCTGGAGACTACAAATTCTTCTAGGCCTCTTATTTTATCAGTAAGTAATAACTTTTTATCTTTCCTTAAGAACTGTAATTTTTGCGCTCTCTCGAGCCAATACTGAAGACATATCAATATCTACACTACACCGCCATTAAGTATATGAAAAAGACCCAACCCCACTGATTTAATAAGTATCAAAATATTTGATTTTTAATAACAATATTATTATCTTACTTAAGTTTTGTACTTATAGTATATAGCAGTCACTCAGTAAATTATAGAAATGAAGATCTAAATTAAGATATTCTCTACATTTACTGACATAACCTCAAAACGTTTCACTTTCATGTCATCAATATAGCGTCAATATTATGTACAATTAATGAAGAATAGACGCATCATGATATTAACTATAATAATATTTAATTTCTAATGGTAATAATGTCATCAAACCAACTCAGGTTTCGTAGATTTGAATATCCAATACACAGCTGTACTTAGAAAATTATACACTGCAGAATCAGTTTTTAATAACAAATTGAATTGAGCTCTAAATATGTCGGCAATCCTGCAGGTCATGGCCTTCGTGTAATAGCCTATTGTTTATTGTAGTGTGTGTTTTGTTCTGAAATTCAATCAAGTCGGCCGTGATTGAATAAAATTAGTTCTCAAAACTGACAACAGATGGATTTTGGAAAATAGGAAAATTATGTAGGAAAATTGACATTTCACTGAAAACTACTACTTTTCCGAAAAACTTTGGATGCCAGGCATGAAAATGAGGGGCCATTTATTAAAGTCCGTTCAGCCGTTTTCCCGTAATTTCCATTACCAGTTCAATTTATATATATCGATTTTTGCAATACAATATATTCCCATTAACACTTTATTGGAATAACAAATATTTAAAACTAATTGATTTCCTAGTTTTTTAATAATAAATGTTTAATTATTTTATTTTTAGAATTTTTGAGCATCCTATCTTTGCAGATATCCTATTTCAATTAAATTTAAATTTAATTTAATTCTGAGTTTATTAAATTTTAATATGTGGTGCAGAATAGTTAGATAAAAAACTCCTAACATTATATTTATTCTACATGTTCTTTAGTTTTGTAATTATTGCCTTCAAAATTTATAATTATTTTTTTTATTTTGACAACAATAAAAATTATTATTCGGGGCACAAGCACACTTATATAAAATTGAGCCACCGGCGTAGCTCAGGCGGCTAAGGCGCTGCCTGCAGATCAGGAGTTGCGCTCAAGCGCTGGTTCGATCCCCGCTTGGACTGATTATCTGATTGGGTTTTTTCCGAGGTTTTCCCCAATTATAAGACAAATTTCAGGTAATCTATAGCGAATCCTCGGCCTCACCTTGCCAAATATCATCTCGATATCATCAATTCCATCGGCGCTAAATAACCTCGTAGTTGATACAGCGTCGTTAAATAACTAAGTAAAATAAAAAATAAAATGTAAAATTGATACTTGAAACTGACGTAGGACATGGTGTCTATGTACCTGCAAAATTTATAAGATTGGACAATATTTATTACGGTGAATGACAATTTAAAAGTACTATTTTCATTCTATTGCTAACACAGATATTAAAAAGATATTTTTAACCTAGTAGCGGAATTAAACAAATTCCTTTGGCAGGATGAAAGTACATATAGTAATGGTATTTTTAAGTGAAACAAATCCCTAAAATTATCATATTTTCAACTTAATTTAAAGGTGCTATTTTCATTATACTGCCCATATAGATATTATAAAAATATATTTTTAAAACCAATTTAAAAACCAGAATTGAATAAATTTCTTTGGCAGGGTAAAAGTATACATGGTAATGGTGTTTTTAAGTGAAAAAGATCCTAAACGGCCACTTTTTTACCAGATTGTCCCTTTAGTATATAATTTATATATTACTTTATGATAATTGTTAGAAAAATAAGTGAAAGTAATTGTTGGTAATATACGGAACGAAAGACAAAAAGTCTCTTATGAATTCCGCCCTAGATAGCAATAAAAATAGGTTGAAGCCACGAAATTACTTTTCAAAAAACGACCATTCTCATAAATTGAGGGAAAGAAAACAGAGGATAGACATTACAAAGTTTTCCCTTAACCGTAGTACCAGGGACTGGATTGATCTCCCTGCAGGCTTTATGAAGACTTTACAAATATCTATTCTAACTGTGAAGCGATGTACGAATACCGTGGAATGTAAATAAATACAATACAGTACAATACTAGTACAATACAATGCAATATAATAGAAATTTTGAATTTATCTTTAGAAGTGGCTGAGATATATCCATTATAGTGAATTACTACATTCTATATTTTTTTATCTACAGTTTTTACATATTTGTTATAAATATTTAATTTAACAGTTGATAGAAATTAATTAGGATAATAAATTACAATAAATCCAAGATAAATGTGTTGCATAAAATTTAGAAACTGGTTGCAACAACATTGTTTTACGGAAAACTGTGTAACGTCTTCAAAAATTTCAACCCACACAAATTTAAATGACATGTTAGTGAATATTAGGATTAGTTGTTTGCTTAGGTTATACATTTCATGAAAATTGTTAATTGAAATATAAGATTGTATTTTAGTATTTAATTTCATCTCATTGCATTTCATTCATTCATGTGTATAAATTATAAAACGTTGTAGAGATTTGCTGAATTTATAGATTTGTAAAATCTTATTAATTTCATAATTGAAACATAAGATTAATTCAATAGGAGATTTAATTCATCAATACCATATAAATATTATAATAATGTACTTATAACCTTAACATACCTATCTCAGGTAAAACAGGGTTCTCTGTAAAAGTGGAGTATAATAAAATGTTTTTATTCAAAATTTGGGCCCCAATTTTCTTTTATTTTCTTTTTCTTTTTCCAAAACTAATCTCGAATTTACGTTGTTGCAGCAATGATATTTCTACATGCAAAAGAATTAAAACTTTGCATCAATTAAGAAAAAAAATTGAAATTTAACCATCCCCTTACCTTAAGGGGAGAGGATGGTATTTTTGATAAAAAATGACTAAATTAAAAAAAATCTTTAAAATACTCTGTGATATGTGTGGATCGCCATTTTTAAACTTCCTGCATTATGGATTTTTAAATCACTGGCGCACCTTTATTGTTGTTTCCGGTAAATTAAATTTTCAAACATTTTTTTTCTTTAAAATACCCTTGATATGTGTGGAATGCATTGCATAACATTTTGTGGGTATTTGTGCCCTTATCGGATGTTGACACGTCATTTTTAAACTTCCTGCGCTATGGATTTTTAAATCACACGCCCGCTTTTATCGGTTTCAAGTAACTTCATTTTTTTCGCTATATTGCCAGACAAAATTTATATAATTTCTCAACTATTAAAGATACATGCAAGAAATTTAGAACACACATTCTTTACTCTATTAGGAAACTTTTCTTTGTAACAGAATTTTGTTAATTGATTTCATTTTAAAAATACGTCCGTTTGTTTGCAAGAAAGGAACTCAGAAAATTGTTACTAAATTTTAATTGTTTATTTTACAAACGTAGGGAGTAATATCAAAATTCTGTTACAGACAGTTTGTAGAACATACTTTTGCAAATACATTGCAAAAACCGTTTGAATCTATCTTTAAAAACGGTTTAGATATATCGATTTTAGTACAATCCTGCATTGGGTATATATTTTTTTTTTCAAATTTGGGTCCTCAAATAATTTTTTTTATATATACATATTTATTTGGTTGAGTTGCCACAGCTATGAGCTCTCTACATACAAAAAATTAACAATATACACCAAATAGGAAAAAAGTTAAAAAAAATACCATCCTTTCCCCTTAACTCTTTCTAACTATGACGGACTGTATCGCAGGATCTAATAATACAATGCAGGCTACGTAAGCAGTAGCATTTTGAACTTGACAAACTCTTTATCTGATGTTCGGTATTGTATTATTAAAACTAGCTTCATTCTTACTTCTCCACTCTGCATTGTATACACACACTATACCCATTATCCAGTCACAATCCTATTACAAAGTAACACACGGCTCTATAATGAAAACAAACATGGATGCGGGGCGCTGAAAATGAAAAGGGGGCAATGTTTCATGTAGAAGTAAGCCCTTAGGCAGTTCCTGCAGACAAATTGCATGCTGCAACAAGCTGTTATCTCGGCTTGCATACCACAGTGCTAGTTCTGAGTCAACAGTAGATAACTCCGTCCTTTGTTGCAAGAAAACTTAACCGAGAGATCCTCACTTGTACGAAATGCTTTCATACTAGATCCGGTGTCTGTATACAGACTAAACACAGAGAGACTGTGATTAATGAGGGATTGTTTTATTTGATAACCTGCTGTTGGAATCTGTTTAAGAATGAGTCACTCGCTTTGTATTCTGTCGAGAGGCGGTTCGAATCTCTGCTAGGGCTCCGTCATTACATCCGCTTACCTGCTCTTGTCTCGGAACTGTAGCTTGCCTATATTTAAAGTAGCGTCTATAGCAGACCTGCAGAACTGTAGGGGAGACCCGAGCAAAACGAATAACCCGGGCAAAGAGAATAATGCCTATTTCTTAGAAACGCCAACAGGTAGCGCTTTCTTTTATGTTGGGGAAGAATTCCAACCAGATTTTGCTGCTGGAACTGATTTGTCGTCATTCTAGCTAGTGAGAGAAGTCAGCGTGTGTTTGAAGAAAATTGACTGTTTTATTAAAATATTTCAAGGTAGGAGAAACAAATGTACAACACACAATACTGCAGAAACTTTTTGTTATATGATAGTAATATATAGCAGATAACTTATCCGCTTTGCCCTGCCACCTTTGACTATACATATAAGTGTTAGCTGTATTTTTGTATGTATTTGTCTATTCTAATAAAGCGTGTTAGATCATTTTACATAGAGGAGGCATTAAATCACACTAATTAAATTATAAATCACTAACACTGATCTTAATTTTTACTTAAAAAGGTCGTAATGTGTTTTCAGATGGTTTAATTTTTCAAGAGGAAGAGGAACAAGCCAAATGGTCTGAAGAAGCCATGAAGAAAGCACTTGAAGAAATACAATCTTCCAATCATTGGTTCTGCTATCTCGCTATACAACCGTAACGTATTTGTTGATGAAGATTTTGCTCCAGATCAACTTACAGATCGCCCACTTGAGATAGAAATCAGCGAAACGACAGCTGGCTCAGATTTAACAAATTCTGCGGTGCCAACTTCTTCAGCGGCTGAAGAAACAGTTAATGCTCACTCAGAATCAATCACCTCTGTGATGTCGTTATTTTCAGAGATTGAAAGAATATTCAATACATCAATTACACTCAGATTTTCAGTTCCGGTTACACCAAAACCCTCAACATCGTCAGTAAGAGAATCCAAGTCAGTTCTTTTGATTTAGACCAGTGCCAGAAGTGAATGCTCGAAAGATGCGAGTTCAATGAAGAAAATGTCAGCGCTCTGAAGTTCTTACATCTATACCGATTAAAAAGTTGAAAGAGAAGTAACTTACGGGCAGGAGCAAAAGCAGAAGAAATCCAAGTCTTCAGTGCTAGTGAAACGTCGACTTGTTCAAATTTGTATTTTGTACTAATCTAACGTGCTGTAATGGGCTGTAAATAACATATCCTATCGTCTAATATAACTCATTAACATCGTGTTTATGTGTTGATTTAATTTTATTATCAGTGAATAAAAATTAAATATAAATGTGAAAATGTTATAGGGATATTCACTTTTCCCGGGTTAATTATTTGCTTTGTCCGTGTAGCCGGGCAAAGCGAATAATTAACTATATTTTCTTTCTCAAATCATATCACTGTCCGTAGGTACGAGAAACGAATTGCTGTTTTTTTTATATATGTGGACAACATGTGGCACAACCAATGTCATGAAGATTTTATTTCGGGAGCACAAAAATATAGCCTGTGGCATTGTTTGTTCTTAGCTTATCCGCTTTGCCCGGGTTTCCCCTAGCTCCTCAGAGCGACTGCTTTTCTCCCCTTTCTTACCCCACCCACCTTTTCTACCAGTGCGGTCATGGCGTTCTAGTTACGATCGGCTCCATCAACATTCATTCTCGCGGCGGCAGGTATACAATACGCTATCAAGAATTACAAATGAACAGATAATAAAATCCTTAGAAACATATCTTTAGAAAGTAAGAGAAAAATGAGTGCGGGAAAGAAATAAATTAAAAGACATGTAAAATAAATTTTAAAATGTATGTGTGCATATAATGTAAGAAGGTCTAGCTATGTATATATCGTCCTATTACTAGTAAAGTCGATTAAGTCCACTTTTTGTGTAAAATAAGTTAAGTACAGTCCCCGACTTGTCTTTCCGTGCTCTGTATTCTACTAAAATGAAATAAGTCCGAAATGTTGCTTGCAGGCAACAAACCAATTACTTTATTTGAAGAATTTATTATGATGTTTCGTGCATTAATAAAGTTTTAATTCCTGTTTTTACAAAACTTGTATTACTGGTCTTACTACCGACAGGAAATGTAGCATAATTGTAAACCTTGAAACGAGATAACGCATTATAAAAACAATTAATTTATTACAATCCCATAATCATCAACGGGTGCGTGAGTTCTTGGATGAAAAATTTCCCGATAGATGGATCGGAAGACGAAGACACCTTGCCTGGCCACCCAGGTCACCCGATGTGACCCTTTGGATTTTTTTCTGGGGCTTTGTGAAGGATGCTGTGTACCAAAGAGGCAGAGCTAACACACTGAAGGAACTGAAGCAGCGCATCACAAATGCAGCTGCTCTAGTGACTCCACAAATGCTACAGAACACTTGGCGGGAGGTTGAATAGGCTACCGTTTAGATGTCTGCAGAGATACTCAAGGCGCACACATCGAGTTGCATTGAGCATTTTCCGAAACTCAGAGTTTTTACATCAAGTTATGTAAAAATATATATTAAATGAACCATTATTTGAATCGGAATATGTATGGTAAGACTTTCCTGTTTTAAATATCAACGTACCTCGTTTACATGTTTCGACCTATTTATGAGTCATCTTCAGAACTGGTCGTTGTTGGTCTTGGCGCCACTTGTTCTGTTTCATGTGAGGGTGTGTTCCTGTGGTATAGTGTAGAGTCAAAGAGTGTGTGTGTTTTGAAGTAGAGTTGTGTGTTGAGAATTTCGTTCGGGTGTGTTTTCGTGTGTCTGTATATTTCATATTGTTCTAGTGTATTTAGTTTCTGGCTTTTTGGTTGGATGTGCAGTATTTCCATGTCTGTGTTGATGTCTCTGTGGCTGTGGTTAGCTTTTGTGATGTGTTCTGCATATGTGGAGGTGTTTTGTAATTTTCTTATGGCTGTGATGTGTTCTTTGTAACATGTTTGAAACGATCTGCCTGTCTGCCCTATGTAGAAGTTGTTGCAGGTGTTACATTTGAGTTTGTATACGCCTGTGTGGTTGTATTTGTTTGTTTGTGTGTTGAGATGTTTTTGTAGAGTGTTATTTGTTCTGTATGAGATGTTGTAATTTAATTTCTTGAATGAGGTTGCAAATTTGTGTGTGTTTTTGTTTTCGTATGTTAGTGTGATGTATTTTTTGTGTTCTTGTGTTTGTGTTGTATTCTTATGTTTTTTGTGATTATGTTTTGTCTTACATATTATGTTGTCTATTATGTTAGGACTGTATCCGTTTTCTTGTGCTATGTATTTGACTGTGTTTAGCTCTTCGTTGTAATCTTGTTGGCTCATTGATATGTTGAGTAGTCTGTGTACCATTGTTCGGAATGCAGCTTGTTGGTGTTGTGTGTTTGTTGTCTAATTTTGTTATTGTGATATCTAGAAAATTTATGGATTTGTTGTTTTCAGTTTCTAATGTGTAGTGTAGCTTTGGGTGTATTTTGTCTATGTGTTGATGTAGGTTTTGGATTTGTCTTTTGTTTCCTTTGTATAGTATTAGTATATCATCTATGTATCTGTGCCAATACATGATGTTGTCTGCGTGTTTGTTGTTGTCTTTGTTTAGTATGTAAAGAGGTGTGAAAATTATTAGAATAATCTTAATTTTAAAGGTTTTTTAATAGTACCTTCACAAATATTAATTGAATTGATGAATATTGGTATATATTACTATACTGAAGTAGGATATATTTACTACTAACAATGCCGGAAAGCATTGTTGTACATTGGTATTTTTCTTATTTTACAATTGTTATGGGAATTCAGAAATTATTATATTATGTTGGCGGAATTGGAAACATAAAAAATTATATGCACTAAACAGATGTATACGTTCATTTGAACCTTCACAACAATGTAAACGCAAAGAACAATTTGTTTAAAGCATTTTTTATTAATTTTTTATGTTTCCAATTCCGCCAACATAATATAATAATTTGTGAATTCCCATAACAATTGTAAAATAAGAAAAAATACCAATGTACAACAATGCTTTCGGGCATTGTTAGTAGTAAATATATCCTACATCAGTATAGTAATATTATATACCAATATTCAACAATTCTATGAATATTTGTGAAGGAACTATTAAAAAACCTTTAAAATTAAGATTATTCTAATAATTTTAACACCTCTGTATGTCTGTTCTATGTGGTGTAAGAATATTTCTGCTAGTATGTTGGAAATGGGTGATCCCATGGGTAGGCCTTCGGTTTGTGCGTAATATTTGTTATTGTACGAGTATGTGAAGTACTTTTGTTTTGTGATGATGTCTGTGGCGTGGATGTGCATTATATGCATTTGAAATGACACTTATTTCTCGATCCCTCTAAGCGGGACACGGTGTATATCAACTCTCATTGCGCGAACATTTAAAATGTTCCCACACATTTACAGCTTAAGAAGTGTCGCTGTGCCGCTGGTAGAAGTTACACATCCATTTTTACAGTCTTTCATTTTCATGTTCATGTACAGAAATAAATTTATCTTAAACTTTCCAATAGGCCTAAGTGTTAAGTGATTACTGTACATCATTGTTCTACTAAAAATCTTACTCTTGATGCCAAATGAAACCCATGCAAAATCCTCAGTATGTCAGCTGCAGGATTTTATTTATAAGATATTTTTCTAACAATTGCGAGGTGATGGAGGAAATTAACTGGAAAAATAAAGATGCAAGTGCGTAAATATTTAATAGGGAAATCCGATTGTGAAACATTAATCACCACTCGTTGCACCGATTCATGTCTCTGATCCACACGAAGCAATATAAATTCGCATAAAGGATTTTCTGGTGTCGTAACTCTTGTACAGCAGAGCTAAGGCCCTAGTAGTGTTTGCCCTCAAGAGGAAGCGAGCTGTTTGAACGAAGGATTTAACCTCCCTCAGTGCCTATATAGGCTTAAACTCCGCATTACACTCGCAACATTAACTAATCCTTCATTTTTTTCTTCCCTGAGAAAATAGAGCATAAAAAGAAGAAGCTACAACATAGACCAGAGGATAAATCCAATTTTACGATCGTAATAAGGAACCTAACTACAATATACGGCTCCTTTCGCAGGCATCTGATGTTGGCCAATGCGCGAACTTGGGCTGATAGAGATATGATCGTGGTACAGTTATAAGGTAGTGATTTATTTTCTTGCTGGTTATTTGTAAATCTGTGAGATGATATTATATGATTTACAGTCATTTACGACAAAAAAAGCCATCTGATCCATATATAAATTCTCTATAAAATTATATTAAGAATGATAGAATAGTACAGGGACATCATTTTATTTTTACTAACATTTTTAATATTAACTTGCCTATATCTCTGGATCAACGCCGTTTGCTAACCCCTTCCACGACTTGAGTTCGATGATACTGGCGTAGAATACAAACAAACCACTTTACTAGGTATAGGAGGGAAGAAAAGTAGTTCATCCATTTACGTAAACTAGGAAATATTGCGCTTTTGAGTTTGATCATTTTCATTAGGTTTTTGTTTAATAAAAATACAGTTCAGTATTAACAATGAGTGTTTTTACTCACGAACTAAGCTGTCCATGTGGACGTATTCATTACGCAGTGTATATTATACTGTCCACATCACATTAGAATACAATATGGAGAATGAAGTACGTAATTCTATTGTACGTAATTCCAATTACCAGTTTCGTCGTTCGTACCAGTAACTCATGTTGAAATAATTCTGTACCTACTCTATAAAAGAGTACCTTACGTACTGTAAATTCAATCTTCACTTCTGCCCGATCCGAAAAGATAAAATTACTCAGACATACTATCTACCGTCCGTCCAAGTGGTTATGTCGTATGGTCGTAGAAAGGGAGGAAATCACGTTACAGTTAATTACTTAACGAGGCCCTTTTATTTAAGTTATTTTAAACACTTGTATACTATTACGTAGACGTCCAATTCCTAACAGAAATTAATGTTCTCAGAAAAGAGCTAAGACAGCCCAGCCACTAGCTGGCGAATAAAAGCAGGTGGGGGAAACCGGGATACGACGTAGGAAAATGGACGACAGTACCTGTGCGAAAATGATTCAATATTGAAAGCTCTTTCGTCACTGGAAAACGCGAACATATTTTTGGAACGTACTGTTTACTATGACCGTAAGGCTACTATGACTGTATATGAGGTCTTGGATCTGTGTGGAGGACGGTTGAACTTCATTAGTAGAAGGAGTGGGAGTGAAGTACATTCGAAAACTCAGGTACAATAAAAATTGAAGTAAAAATAAAATGATGTCCCTGTACATTTATATATCAAGGGGATTAAATAGTTGTTTATGTAGATATCAAGTAATGCCCCTGTTGCGAACGACATTATTTCATGGTAGACTAGTACATAATATGGTTTACTAATTCATAATTAAGTATTAAGTATATAATTGAATCAAATATCAAATTTGAAACGTCGGTTTTAAAATATAGTAATTTTTGTATCGAACAATGAATATCCGTTTAAATACACTTTAAACAGAAGGACCTTTCAGTAACATTAGGCATAGATTAGAACATCCAACGAATAGCAGTAAAACATTATCAGCTAAGCACCAGTTCGTTGGTTGGGTAATGGTACCGGTAGTCAATATCATGGCATAGCAGATATGCATGAAATACTGTATGAAAGTTATCAGTGTATAGATAAATTCACTCGGTGATAACAGATATAAATGACATACAAATATTGCGTCCTTTTTTTAGACTTTCGCTAAATTTACCGAAAAGAATGCCTTTCCTTGCCTCTAGCTCTTTTAAAATAAATAATTTAATGTCTTTTAGAATCGTTCTCACGAATTTTCTTTGTTTTTGGAACAAAAACAAACAAATTAACGCGCGCATACCAGAAGACCGATACTTGCACAATCTCTGAACTGCAATTGCTTTGTTACGAACGGAAAATTACGAAACACATGATAAAGTATTTAAATTCTCATTATTCCACATAAAATAATTCATAAAAACATTATAATAATGATGAAAAACCGTTCCTTACATCCTGAAATACGAACTTGTTACCAAGGAGGTGGATATAACCTAATTCAAGATATGACGTCATATGGCAAACAGCAATTTATCTGTCAAACACACTTATTACGTCACTAATAACCAGGGAAAGGATTTATATGTAAATACATATTTACTTATAAAGCTAATATAATTTATATTTTGCATTATCTTTATGTTTCACAATGTGTAGGGTTGAAAAATCCTACTTTTATTTTCCATATTTTTCCATATTTTAGAGTTTAGTACATATTTTCGTTAATTTCCATATATTTTCCATATTTCATATAAAACAGTCCATATTATATTAGGTTTAACAATAAAACAAAACAAAATTCCATTAACTTTTAAAAATACATTTCAACAATAGAGATTTAAACACATGTTCAGTAATCCCTTTAACATCAGAGTTATTTGAAAATTAGCAGTCCTATCAACAATGGGAAAGTAAGTTACAAAACTGTATTAATTTAATTTAAAATTTTTAACAGACTTCAGTTGTGCAGCTCAACAGTTAAATGCCAGTCAGAGTACACATAGGTTCAGTTTTGTAAATCATACTATAAAGACGGTAAATATGCCAAAAGTACGTCATTCAGTCAATTTAAAATCAAAACTAACAAGTTACATTTCAGAATTTAAAGAAGATGGTTTATCAACTGACAATAAAATATTATTTTGTAATTTGTGTCAGTGTGCAGTATCATCTACACAAAAGTTCCTGGTGCAACAACACATTACAACTAGTAAACATCAGGCCAACAAACAACTAAATTCCAAGCAGAGACAATTGTTTTTAACACAACCAACAACATCGAATGTAAGATCTGAGTTTAACATCGACCTGTGCCGTTTTCTCATCTCTGCTGATATTCCTCTCTACAAACTAAAGAATAAGGTCTTCAGGGAATTCCTTGAAAAATATACTCAACATACAATCCCGGATGAGTCAACGCTTAGGAAGACGTATGCTCCATCCATCTACGATGAGACAATACAGAAGATAAGAGATGAAATTAAAGATAGTTCAATTTGGGTTTCCATTGATGAGACTCCCGACAAAGAAGGTAGACTTGTTGGTAATGTAGTTATCGGTTTGTTAAGTGAACAATATTCTGAACGAATTCTTTTACATTGTGATGTTCTAGAAAAGTGCAATAACAAAACTATAGTTAAACTGTTCAACGAAGCTATGGGTATCCTGTGGCCAAAGGGTATTATGTACGATAATGTGTTATTCTTTATTAGCGATGCTGCCCCTTATATGGTCAAAGCTGGACAAGCATTATCTGTTGTATATCCTAAATTGACTCATTTTACTTGTGTGGCGCATGCATTTCATCGTGTGGCAGAAGTGGTCAGAGACAATTTCCCTAAAGTAGATTTGTTGATTTCATCAGTGAAAAAAGTATTTCTCAAAGCTCCCAGTAGAGTTAACGTGTTGAAAGAAATGTACCCTGAAATTCCATTGCCACCAAAGCCAATTTTAACTAGATGGGGTACATGGCTAGAAGCAGTTGAATATTATGCCGAACATATAGACTCTATTAACAATGTTCTCCTTGCATTGGACTCTGAAGATGCAGTCTCAATTGATACTGCGAAAACAGTTACCTGTGACATAAGTGTGAAGAATGACTTAGCTCACATTCAGCATACATTTTCATGCATCATAAAAACGCTCAAAAGTCTCCAAAATAGGCACCTTTCACTATCTGAAAGTTTTGAAATTATAAATAGTACTGTGGAACAACTGAATCGTGGTAGAGGTAAAGTTGCAGATGCAGTAAGAGCTAAGGTGGACACTGTACTTTCAAAAAACCCTGGATATGAAGAACTACAAAAGGTTGTTGCTGTGATGAGTGGTGAATCAACAGTGAAGATTAACTTGGACTTATCCCCAGCAGACATTGTGAAATTGAATTATGTACCAGTTACTTCTTGTGACGTCGAACGCTCTTTTAGTCAGTATAAATCTATCCTCAGAGACAATAGAAGAAGATTCACTTTTCAGCACTTGAAAGAAATGTTTGTAACCTATTGTTATGGTAACAGACAATAAAAATTGTGTTTTGTTGAAACTACATTGGAAGATAAGGTACGTCCATTATATTTTTTGTTTAGTTTGATTAAAATGTACCAATATTTAACGTGCATAGTCATTTTTTTATAATTTTAAGTCCATATTTAATTCCATATTTTGGTAAAAATCCATATTTAATTCCATATTTTGGTAAAAATAACTACATATATATTTACATATTTCATATATTTTTAGTCCATATAAATCCGTTCCCTGCTAATAACATTTACTAATACTATACAACGGTCGTACATTATTTTATGGAATAGAAAGTTACAGCTCCATACTATACATGATCTTTTACTAATAACTAATAATGTGTTAGACCATACTTTTGTGGAATAGAGCCCTGGAATTAACATAACGATGGCCTAGATCTGATACCACTTATGTGACACAAGTAATTATTATTTATACATTCGATCTATTTGAACAACTGAAAAGCACAATAATCAGTAAGAATACTACATTCTATCTATTCGAATCATTGAAAAGCACAATAATCAATAAGAATAATGCATTCTATCTATTTGAATAACTGAAAAGCACAATAATCAGTAAGAATACTACATTCTATCTATTTGAACAACTGAAAAGCACAATAATCAGTAAGAATACTGCATTCTATCTATTTGAACAACTGAAAAGCACAATAATCAGTAAGAATACTACATTCTATCTATTCGAATCATTGAAAAGCACAATAATCAATAAGAATAATGCATTCTATCTATTTGAACAACTGAAAAGCACAATAATCAGTAAGAATACTACATTCTATCTATTTGAACAACTGAAAAGCACAATAATCAGTAAGAATACTACATTCTATCTATTTGAACAACTGAAAAGCACAATAATCAGTAAGAATACTACATTCTACCTATTTGAACCACTAAAAAGCACAATAATCAGTAAGAATACTACATTCTACCTATTTGAACCACTAAAAAGCACAATAATCAGTAAGAATACTACTTTATATCTATTTGAACCACTAAAAAGCACAATAATCAGTAACAATACTACATTCTATCCATTTGAACCACTAAAAAGCAACGTAATCAGTAAGAATACTACTTTTTTACTGATTATTGTGCTTTTTAGTGATTCAAATAGATAGAATGTATAAATAATAAACAGTTTTATGTCTCTTCTGAAATTTTTGAAAAAAAAAAAAGCATATACGTGATATTAGATGTAGGCCATCGATAAGCTGTTTGTAGTCCCAGTCATCGAAACAGTGTTTACGGAGTAGAAAGCCGCTCCATTGTTTGAAGCTACTGACCGAAGTGTGAAAATGCTGCACGAGCCGTAATCTGTGGCACCTGCCAAAAGGAACGACAGCCTCCGCTAAGAGTGTGCAGCTTTGAACTATCCAAATAAACACTGTTTAAAAGGGATCAAGCAATTTCCTGGCGGCCGTTGTTTTAGTTTAATCAAGCCCCGGTCCGCAGTTTGCACAGCGTCTGGTGCCGCTGACAGTGAGTTGCGGTGTGAACAGAAGCAAAATCCCCTCTCGGATCCATTTTGTCTACCGCAAACCTCAAATGGACTCTGGAGTATTGAAGCAGAGTACGAAATACTTGGGGATTAGGACGACAGATTCGCGTCCGTTAGGTTCTCGGATGGAGCCCGTTCCTAAGTCAGCTCGAACATTTGCTCCTAGGGGAGACTTCGACTTTGTTGATGAATTATAGGGCTACCAAGAAAGTGTCAACCAATGTACACATTTGGAGCTCATGTTATAAAACTGTACTTTATTGTGGGCAATTCTCTCGTAACTTACAGCTATATAAAAGGATAATAATAATAATAATAATAATAATAATAATAATAATAATAATAATAATAATAATAATAATACTAATAATAATAATAATAATAATAATAATAATGGTATTATTCTTATTATCATAGTATGAAACATAATACATCCCTTGTAACTTCATTACATCAATTCAATTCAATTTATTAAACCATTAAACATACAGTTAGAGGCTTTGTCACAATATAGAAGGTAGGAAAAAAAAACACATACATTTGAAAATACACATATAATTGAAAACAGTAAAGTTTAATTAGAATGAAAACGCAAAACATTTTGAAAACTCTAAAATTAATGAAAACACTTCACTCTTAATGTAATATTTGTAACTAAATGTAAATAACTCTATTTATTAAAAAACAATTTCGTATGAATTTATGTTAAGGAACTCATCTACAGAGTAGAAAGGATTAAGTAAAGGCCAATTATAAAATCTAGCTTTGAAACTATTGGTTGGTAACTTATAATATTGACTGGGAAGCTTATTATATAATTTCATCCCCATGACAGAAACATTTGTACTAGTTTTATGTAATCTACAGTATGGAATATTAATTTGTTCACTATTTCTAATTTCATGATCATGTATATTGGCTATTAATGAATAATTGTCTATATTTTGTCGAGTGTAAAGGACTAGGTCGTATATAACATTTAATATCTGTTGTTTGAAAAGAGGTCGACAATGTTCAAGATAGTTTGATTGACATAGAATTCTAATGGCTTTCTTTTGCAAAATCAGGACACTCTCAATTTTGCTACCATTTCCCCAAAAAATTAAGGCATACCTAATTATCGACTTCCAATGTGTAGTTTACTAATGTAAAGTTTTCCTTTGGAAAGCATAAAAAATGGTGAATATGATTATAATGTACGAAATATATACCATGTAATTTTGTACAAAATTAACTATATACTGTATGTAAAGTAGTGGCAAAAAAAAAAAAAAACAACCGGACCGAACCTTATAGCTGATTTCAGAGCCTTGTTCACTCCAGAGCACGATAGACTGGTAACTAAGACTTTCGTGGTTCGAATCCTGCCTGGGAAGGAAACATTTTTTTGTTCCTTATTCAAATTTATTCCCAATACTTTTCGATTGCAGCGATATTTTACTACTGTTTTTAGTAGGTTATTTTATGACGCTTTATCAGTATCTTAGGTGATTTAGCATCTGAATGAGATGAAGCTGATAATGTCGGTGAAATGAGTCCGGGGTCCAGCACCGAAAGTTATCCAGCATTTGCTCATATTGGGTTGAGGGGAAAACCCCGGAGAAAACCTCAACCAGGTAACTTGCCCCGACCGGGAATCGAACCCGGGCCACATGGTTTCGCGGCCAGACGCGCTAACCGTTACTCCACAGGTGTGGACTATTTTACTACTTAATTAACTTATTATTCCCAGAACATGAATGTTACCACCTTATTTTCTAATGACTTTCGAAATGGGCTACGTCAGCAGTCGAAACTACAACAATTTCAATAGATTACTCGCTATCTTGTGAATGCGGGCGTGGCATGCGCAGTGGCTTATTTCGGGGACTTTGATTATTTCGTCGGTCCAGTTTTTTTGCTACTACTGTACATACTGAAACTTTACAATCCATAAATTAAGTAAATATATTATAGACATTGCAGAAATGTCTTTTTCTTTAATGCATGCCACGAAAGTTTAGTCTGCTTATGAAGACTTTAGAATCATAATTCAAGAAAGCTTAAAGAGGAAGGGAATTGGTAACATGTTTAACATAATTCTAAGTAAATTCGAGAAACACAAAATTAGAATTATATATCATTTTCATTACAACAAACTGGTACCGGTATAAACAATTTTTTGTCCCGAAATGTCGAGAAGAAAAATTCACTAAACTACAAGGAAAACAATTTTTTATGAAGTTTTCTTGCTTGTACAAACACTTCCAGCATATTAGTTCAGCAGAGTCGTGGTTACGATGGATTTAAGGAAGATTAGGTCGCAGGAAATGGAGTATAAAGGCAACATCACAGGAATATGATATGAAACTTGGGCGTAGAACTCGTTTTCTAAACACTTTTTAGACCTTGTTTGTTTCTTATTATAAGCTCCACAATAAATTCTGCAATAATCTCCATAGCACCACGAAGTGACACAGCGATAACCGTTCTTCTACCTAACACTTAATAAGAATTTCACGAGTTTAACTTTCTCGGAGCTCATCTCCATGCTTGCGGCCGCCGTCACACATATTCAAATGCTCTTCATGATATTATAATGCTCATACACTCTGCTTGCACAACAGCCACTGCCTGATTCTTATGTCTCGTTTACTTTATAAACACAAAACATAAACATAACAGTAGTCTTAAAGTTTTAACTTAAATATCACACACGTTGAGAAAAACACAGGGTGGTAACCAATCTGGAAGGTAAAACATTCTCTTCTACAGTAATTGCAACATTACGGTTCTCGACCCAGTTTGTAGTTCTGGGTGGAATTATACAATAAGGAGACAGACTAGTTTTAGGCATGCTAGAATTAATTCATTACGGATTATTTATTAATTTAAAGGTCTATATTACAAATATTTATTTATTTATTTATTTATTCATTACAGATTATTTATTCATTTATAGACCTATATTACAAACTTTATTTATTCATTACAGATTATTTATTCATTTATTTATTCATTACAGATTATTTATTTATTTACTTATTCATTCATTTATTTATTCATTGCAGATTATTTATTCATTTATAGACCCATATTACAAACTTTATTTATTCATTACAGATTATTTATTCATTTATAGACCCATATTACAGACTTTATTTATTCATTGATTCATTTATTCATTACAGATTATTTACTTATTTATAGACCTATATTACAAACTTTATTTATTCATTACAGATTATTTATTCATTTATTTATTCATTACAGATTTTTTATTTATTTACTTATTCATTCATTTATTTATTCATTGCAGATTATTTATTCATTTATAGACCCATATTACAAACTTTATTTATTCATTACAGATTATTTTTTCATTTATTTATTCATTACAGATTTTTTATTTATTTACTTATTCATTCATTTATTTATTCATTACAGATTATTTATTCATTTATTTATTCATTACAGATTATTTATTCATTTATAGACCCATATTACAAACTTTATTTATTCATTGATTCATTTATTCATTACAGATTATTTACTCATTTATAGACCTATTTACAAACTTTATTTATTCATTACAGATTATTTATTCATTTATTTATTCATTACAGATTTTTTATTTATTTACTTATTCATTCATTTATTTATTCATTGCAGATTATTTATTCATTTATAGACCCATATTACAAACTTTATTTATTCATTACAGATTATTTTTTCATTTATTTATTCATTACAGATTTTTTATTTATTTACTTATTCATTCATTTATTTATTCATTACAGATTATTTATTCATTTATTTATTCATTACAGATTATTTATTTATTTATTCATTCATTTATTTATTCATTACAGATTATTTATTCATTTATAGACCCATATTACAAACTTTATTTATTCATTGATTCATTTATTAATTACAGATTATTTACTCATTTATAGACCTATATTACAAACTTTATTTATTCATTACAGATTATTTATTCATTTATTTATTCATTACAGATTATTTATTTATTTATTTATTTATTTATTCATTCATTTATTTATTCATTACAGATTATTTATTCATTTATAGACCTATATTACAAACTTTATTTATTCATTGATTCATTTATTCATAACAGATTATTTATTCATTTATTTATTCACCACAGATTATTTATTCATTTATTTATTCATTACAGATTATTTATTTACTTATAGGCCTATATTAAAAATTTTTATTTATTTTTTATTCATTACAGATTATTTAATTATTTATTCATTCATTCATTTATTCATAACAGATTATTTATTCATTCATTTATTTATTCATTAGATCATTTATTCACTTATTTATTCATTACAGATTATTTATTCATTCATTACAGGTTATTTATTTATTTATTATCTACTTATTTATATATTTATTCATTCATTCATTCATTTAAAAATTACAGGTTATTTATCCGTTTATTTAATTATTTATTTATTCATTCATTCATTTACTCATTACAGATTACTTATTCATTTATTTATTCATTATAGATTATTTATTTATTCATTCATCTATTAATTACAGATTATTTATTCATTTATTTATTTATTACAGATTATTTATATTTATTTATAATTATTCATTCATTCATCTATTAATTACAGATTATTTATTCATTTCTTTATTCATGACAGATTATTCATTTATTTATTCATTAAATATTATCTATTTATTAAAATTTTATTTACTTATTAATTACAGATTATTTATTCATTTATTCATTCATTACATATTATTTATTTATAGGCCTGTATTACACATTTTGATTTATTTATTCATTACAAGATTATTAAATTTATTTATTTATATTTATTCATTCATTTATCTATTAATTACAGATTATTTATTCATTTCTTAATTCATGACAGATAATTCATTTATTTATTCATTAAATATTATCTATTTATTAAAATTTTATTTACTTATTAATTACAGATTATTTATTCATTTATTCATTCATTACATATTATTTATTTATAGGCCTGTATTACACATTTTGATTTATTTATTCATTACAGATTATTAAATTTATTTATTTATATTTATTCATTCATTTATCTATTAATTACAGATTATTTATTCATTTATTTGTTCATTTCTATATTGATGACAGATTATTCATTTATTTATTCATTAAATATTATTTATTTATTAAAATTTTTATTTACTTATTAATTACAGATTATTTGTTTATTTATTTATTCATTCATTCATTCAATCATTTATTCATTACAGATTACTTATTTATGTACTTATTATTTATTAATTTAGTTACTATTTACTCAGCTACCTGCTAACTTAACATAACTATAATGTAACATAAGCTTCATTCATGTTTTTGGTTTTTAACTTTTAACTTGATCACAATTAATTATAAAATTATATTCAATTATAATTTATGTGTAATTTAAGACACATTGACTTGAATATACGTGAATGAAAATCATGTCCATTATTCAGGTAATAATTAATATTATGAATGTCAATATCCACTTGATGTAACACGATCATTTAATATGTCCACATACTGATATGCAACCTCACGTAATCATCATCGTTAATGTATCAGATATTGCCTTCTGATATTGCCAACTAAGGCGATAACGTTTATTGAAAAACATTCGTAATATATCAAAATATTTGATGGTATTGATATATTTAATATAATGTTAAGTTTTTGACTGGCAATAAAAATTGTATACAAATGAAACGTATAGAATAGGGAACTACGGTAACATTTGGTAATCAGAAACTAGAAACGAAAAGAAAAGACCCTTAAGGGCAGAGGGTTACGAAAGCATACAAAAAATGTGGCAGATTTATGGTAGCCATACTTTAATTTTACCCCTGAATCTTGAAAGAATGCTGAATTAAATGGCTTATACTTAATTTATAGTATTAATTTTTTTCCTTTATAATATGTTTAATTGTTGCAACAAATCGAAAATATACTTAAACATAAGATCACATAGGTACATTTTCTTGGAAAACTAATGATGCTATTGATCCTAAATTTTTACCAGATCTTACATATTACCTTGTGATAGTGAAACTCAGTTTTTATTTTTAAAACGTGAAAAAAATTAAGTTAGTGAAAATTATTTTCACAAATTCTAATATTTTAAAATATCACAAAACCGACAGACTTTTCTCAAATTACGGAGTTCTCATAGCTGTATGTATATGTAAGATCTGATAAAAATTTAGGGCCAATGGTATCATTAATTCACCAGGAATTTATTACCTATGTGATCTTAGGTTTCAGTGTATATTCCATTTGTTTAAACAATTAAACAGACTATTTACGAAAGATAAATTATCTAAATTAGTGAACTGTATGTCATTTAATTCAGCTTTCTTTCGAGATTCAGTGGTAAAATTTATGTATGATTGCCATAGATATTGTGGTAGATAGGCCTATTGTCAAAAGTGTCACTGCATATTTTTCCATAATTTTTGTATGAGTTCATAGCCCGCTGTTCTTAAATTTATATGCTACCCTTCAAGTTGATATAAATTTCATTGAGACATTACAGTACGTTTTGGAATTTCTCTTTGCATTTCGGTAATAATGTTCATTTCACTTTATACTTACATTGCATCAATTTTATACCTCTACTATAGTAATGTTACTATTTTACTGTCCTCCATATAAAAAAATATATGTCCTTTAAGGGAACCAGGTAGTGATTAGGGGTCAAAAATCCGATTTTTTTATTTTTTGTTTTAAAATAAATTACAAAACTGGTCTTTAAAACAATATAAATATTGTGGAGGGTATTTCTGCAGATAAGCCTTTTAAATGACCTCTTTAAATTTGGCGGTGCATGTAATTCATACATTCTTTTTTTATACAGTTTTCCATAAGTTGACATTTTCAAACTTAAGTGCATTTTTCTCTGAAATTACTGAATCAATTTGCATGAAATTTTCACAGTGTTTTCTGCAGCCTGTGTTCTACATTGTAGACCTACGGTTTTAAGAATATCACACACATAACACGAGAAAAAAATGTATATGCATTGAAAAAATTGTAAAAAATTTTAAACAAAATTCAATATTTTTTTCTGTTTCACTAGGGGTGAAATATTTAACTAAATTTTGCTTTGGAATTTACAATACACAATACTGGATAACTTAAAAAAATACAAGGTATATGAGTGAAGATAGTAGCAAGTAATGTGCACCTGAAGAATGAGGTACACCTAGCAAAGTTGGAAAACAGGTTATCAGTTAGGACCTTTCTTTTGCACTTGGATACGAAACTAATTAGTTGTCTTTTATACCACTGAATTCAGAATGATTGATTGCATAAACCTGGAAATTTTATTCCTTTCTGAGCACTAGAAGCCTAGAAATATTCAACTAAACTTTTGTATTGAAATTTTTTAATCGCACAGCATCACTACCCCTTACGGACAATCGGCGAACGTTACTTAGAGAACAATAAAGAAGTATATGTACCTAGTATTTGTGGACTTAGAAAAGGCGTTTGACGGAGTAGATTGGAATAAACTGATGGGGATCCTAAAGAAAATTGGTATGGATTTGAAAGACAGAAGACTGTTCAGTAATCTTTATATGAAACAACGAGTCAAAGTCAGGACATGAGAAGAAATGTCAGAAGAAAGTCAAATAGAGGAGTACGTAAAGGATGTCCTTTACCACCTAACCTGTTCAACATCTACTTGGAGGATTTAGTAAAGAACTGTTTCCAGAACATGGGAGGAGTGACAGTAGGAGGAAGAAGAATAAAATGCATAAGATTTGCTGATGATATGGCGTTATTAGCAGAAGAGGAGGTGATACTAAAGGATATGCTACTGGAGCTAAATGACAACTGTGAGCAGTATGTGATGAAGATAAATGCAAATAAGACGAAGGGCGTAGTCATAGGAAGAAAAATATAGAAGATAAACTTGCGAATTCTAAATGAGGCAGTAGAGCAAGTGGATAGCTTCAAATACTTGGGGTGTACTGTAAGCAGTAACATGAGCTCCTGCTAGGAAGTCAAAAAGAGAATAGCAACGGCAAAGGAAGCTTTTAATAGAAAAAGGAACATCTTCTGCGGATCTCTGGAAGGAGAACTACGGAAGAGATTAGTGAAGTGCTTTGTATGGAGTGTAGCATTGTAGGGGAGCAGAAACATGGACATTACGACTAAGTGAAGAGAAGCGAATAGAAGCATTTGAAATATGGATATGGAGGAAAATGGAACTTGTGAAGTGGACAGACAGAATAAGAAATGAGGCTGTGTTGGAAAGAGTGGGTGAAGAAAGAATTATGCTGAAACTGATCAGGAAGAATAAAAGGAATTGGTTGGGCCACTGGCTGAGAAGAAACTGACTACTGAAGGACGCACTGGAAGGAATGGTGAACGGACAAAGAGTTCGGGACAAAGGAAGGTATCAGATGACAGACGACATTAAGATATATGGATCATAATGCGGAGACAAAGAGGAAGGCAGAAATAGGAAATATTGAAGAAAGCTGGGTTTGCAGTGAAAGACCTACCCTTGAGTAGAACACTAAATGAAATGAATGAAGCTGAATTCTGACTCACCCTATAGTTCCAGTTTACAGTGGATGGCTACTGCAAAAGCAGTGCAAATTCAGCATCTTCTTCACAAGTTAAACATTTTCAGCAAAGCCGCAATTTCAGTTAAAGCCACAACGCTGGCAGGAGTATTACATTTTAAATTGCTAAACATCTGGTTAATATTACTGGTGTTTAGCCCCAGGGTCTGCAGGAAAGAGGCGACTAAATCTGCAGTAGGAGTTCTGTATCGTCTGCAAGGAGCTAATTGAGCCGTAATTATGACGGAGCTTCTCCGCTCCCTTGGCCGACTTCCCTCACAAGCCTACAGGCGCGCGCAATCGTGATTCAACTCCAACTAGATGTCAAGCGGACGTGCTTCCTAGCTGCCTAATATTAAGATAAGGGGAAGATAGGCATGACGTACTAAGTAGGGACGCTCTTATGTCTAGCTTCACTTCTGTACTTGACCTTGAAAGTTGTTCACTAAGTATTCAACAACTGCCCCACCCGGTGCAGTATTATCAACAGTAATCTCACTAGACGTTTTGATTTTATCGATAAATCGTCGAGTGGAACACAAGCAGATTTATCTAGAGAAAATCAAAACTCGAGTGGGATTTAATTGGCTATTACACGATTAGAAGAAAGTATATAAAGATTAGAAGTAACGAAGTACTCCAATACAATAAAATATTAATTGACTTACGAAAATACAACTGTCTTCAAATGAATTATTGTACCATCTCAACATTACAAATATTACGCTAGATGCATGCTAGATGGCAGTAGTGAGCAATGCCTTCTCGTCGAGAAGTTCTCGATATATTATACACGATGGCAATGTTACTAGACAAGAAGACTTTGTTGATTCTGTTTCATTTTTATTAAAATGCAACATTCCACTTCAATTATCCGAATCCCAGTAATCAGCGTCACTTGACAGATGATATTCAATAAATCTTAATATTAAACAATCCCTGATACGTGACTATCCATAATATCATATAACAGAAGCTGTAACATAAGCTAACTAATATACACAAGTGTTAGAAAAGTTTTAATTAACGACGATGACAAAAAATAAACATGAATAATTTTAAAAGGAATAATTATTGAATGTAAAATTTTCAAATTTGAATGTGGTTGGTGGTTCAATTGATGTTATACTGGACGTGTGCGTAATAGAAGTGGAACTCGTTGATTTAGGCCTACATGGTGTATTCAACTTATTCAGGATTTCCGAATGGTGCTCTTCATTTATTTGTAAATCGGATTTCAGAAGATGCATAGGTATGATCAGTGATTTTTAATAATTCTTGTTCTTGAATGCCAATGCGAGTCATATTTGAAACTGCTGTGCATCGACTGGAGTGGTTTGTAATTATATATATATATATATATATATATATATATATATTTTGACGTCCAGACCAGCGCAGTTTCAATGTTGGCAAACAAAGTAACAAATGTTAGGGACGCGATAAAATTAAACAAATGCTAGGGACGCGATAAAATTGTGCGATAAGCAGCCATTATTGGTTGAAATACGTCCTTACGTACCGTTTTATTGGTCAAAAGTAGTATGACGTAGTAAGAGTGTAGTAGTCAACAGTAATCTCACTAGAGGTTTTGATTTTATCGATAAATCTGCGAGTGGATTTAATTGATTATTACACGATTAGAAGAAAGTATATAAAGATTAGAAGTAACGAAGTACTCCAATACAATAAAATATTAATTGACTTACGAAAATACAACTGTCTTCAAATGTATTATTGTACCATCTCAATATTACAAATATTACGCTAGATCCATGCTAGATGGCAGTGGTGTGTTATGATTATGTGATGTTATCAGGTGTTCCAATTATGGAATCTTCATTGAACTCTGTAGACGGTTACTAGTCAAGAAGGCTTTTTTTGATTCAATTTCATTTTTATTATAACAGTTGCATTCCACTTCAATTATCCGGATACCAGTAATCAACGTCACTTGACAGATGATTTTCAATAAATCTTAGTATTAAACAATCTCTGATACGTGACTATCCATAATATCATATAGCAGAAGCTATAACATAACCTAAATAATATAAACAAGTGTTACAAAAATTTTAATTAGGGATGATGAAATAAACAAGAAAAGTTTTAATTAACGATGATGACATAAAAAATAAACATGAATAATTTTAAAAGAAATAATTATTGAAAGTACAATTTTCAAATTTGAATGTTTTAGTGGTTGGTGTTAGTGTTTTATATTAGACGTGTGCTTAAAAGAAGTGGAACTCGTTGATGTACATGGTATATTCCTCAATTTATTCAGGATTTCCGAATGGTGCTCTTCATTTATTTGTAAATAGAATTTCAGGGAAGATGCATAGGTATGACCAGTAATCTTTATTAATTCTTGTTCTTGAATGCCAATGCGAGTCATATTTGAAACTGCTGTGCATCGACTGGAGTGGTTTGTAATTTTGTTTTTTTTTTTTTTTTTTTCTTTTTGACGTCCAGACCAGCGCAGTTGAAATGCTGGCAAACAAAGAAACAAATGCTAGGGACGCGATAAAAGTAACAAATGCTAGGGACGCGATAAAATGAAACAAATGCTAGGGACGCGATAAAATTGGGCGATAAGCAGCCATGATTGGTTGAAATACGTCCTTTCATACCGTTTTATTGGTCAAAAGTAGTATGACGTAGTAAATGTGTAATGGTCAGTTTAATCTTCCTGTTCAACGGCGAGAAACGGAGTGAGTCCAGTGACCAACTGGTTTGCTGCTGACATAGATTCCTCCCACAGTCTTGAAAAAATATATGCTACAATATAGTTACCCGAGTTACAGCACTACGGGGAAGAGTATCAAGAAAGAATAAATTTTTCTTTGAACTATCATTTGAAGATTTCTTTGGCAGTGTTCATGGATGAGCAACTCGTGCTCACAAACTGCTAAAAAAAACCTTGAAAGATAGAAAGACAGACGGAGCCAGCCGCAGCAGTTATGAGTTTTTTGTAGTTTCGCTGCAAAAGCAGTTCACTGCCACGGTGCGCTCTGGCGGCTCATGCAGGTGGTCGTGATATCTACTCTGTGATTTGAATTACAGAATGACGTATGGAACAATAATTATAGTAATTTTAGACAGACTATACCTAAACACACATAACAAAATTATATTATATTATATTATATTATACTATATTATATTATATTGTATTATATTATACCATATTATATTATATTATACTCTATTGTATTATATTATATATTATTATATTGGTATTATATTATATTGTATATTATGTTATACTATATTATATTATATTATACTATATTATATTATATTGCATTATATTTATTTATTTATTCTGGTGTAGTTAAGGCCATCAGGCCTTCTCTTCCACAACACCAGGAATACAAATACAATAATAGAAATAAACAGAGAAAAAAATACACTATTGTATTATAGTATATTATATTATATTACATTATATTATATTACATTATATTATATTATATATTATATTATATTACATTACATTATATTATATTGTATTATATATATTTTTAATTCCCCTTTTTATTCAGTATGCTCCATTGCAGTAATGCAATACTACACACATTTGTTGCTACATTGTTTTTACATTCTGTGTGAACTTAAAACAAAAACTAATAGTAAACTATTATTGTATTATATTACATTATATTATATTATATTATATTATATTATATTATATTATATTATATTATATATATCTTTTGACATTTTATTTTATTTATTTATTTACAAGATTTATTTATTTATTTATTTATTTATTTATTTATTTATTTATTTATTTATTTATTTATTTATTTATTTATTTAATACTTTACACTTGAGCTACATTAGGCATTGCAGCCCGAAAGAGCAGAAGTTCGTGCTGGGGCGCAGTTCAGTATATTATGTTATATTATATTATATTATATTATATTATATTATATTATATTATATTATATTATATTATATTATATTATATTATATTATATTATATATTTTTTTCCCTAGTGCGGCTAACTTGTACCACCCTAATCGATCAAAACTTTAATCCGTCAATGGAGCCAACATAGAATGTTTCTTCGATACTGACGCAAGTGTCCTTACAGGGATACCTGTCATCCTCGTCTTCATTCCCTGACAACGGACCCAGCAAGCTGTTCTGAAACGTTTGATATAATATCCTCTTTGAAGCGGAGCGATTAACCATACGCCTATCCAACTCAATGCCGCGTAACTAGAAGCTAGAACGTGCTCTACTGTTGGGCTTACACTGCAGGAAATGTGACGTCTGTGTGACAAAGGGAGGGGTACTCTGGGGTACTTCTATCCATATCAGCAGATTTACATTTCACACTCTAACCTATTTCTCAAATTATTGTTTTTAACACTAGAAGACTAACCTTCACAAATAGTACATAACTCTAACATGCGTAAAATTTACTCACAAGGGAGAAAAAATAATATAAGAAATACGTTCGTTTTTGTTTTGTAACTGAACACAATTTATTAAGACAACTGGTTGGTACATGTTGAGATACAATCTTACTTTGCTGTATGTACAGTTTGATTACTAGTCATTTCAATTCATTTAGTGTTCTGCCCAAGGACAGGTCTTTCACTGCAAACCCAGCTTTCTCTAATCTTTCCTATTTTTTGCCTTCCTCTTTGTCACACTAACATTACTCATCCAACTTTCATTATTTACTTTCATGTTTTTTTTTTATTTTATTGGGTTATTTTACGACGCTGTATCAACATCTAGGTTATTTAGCGTCTGAATGAAATGAAGATGATAATGCCGGTGAAATGAGTCCGGGGTCCAGCACCGAAAGTTACCCAGCATTTGCTCGTATTGGGTTGAGGGTAACTTGCCCCGACCGGGATTCGAACCCGGGCCACCTGGTTTCGCGGCCAGACGCGCCGACCGTTACTCCACAGGTGTGGACACTTTCATGTTGTTTTATGGTCTAGATCAGGCGTCTCAAGGCCAACGCATAAAAGTTGTTACACAGAGCGAGTGTAGATACCGTAGTCAGCTGAAGAGATAACCGCAGTACCCGAAGATAGCCGATCGCTGATTCATGTTACAAGCATGAGCGAGTTAAGTTGCAACTGTCGCGGGAGAAATTCCACAAAGCTGCACTTTTGAGTTGTACTGTCACAATAGACGGTTGTTTTCGGAAGGAATAGAATTTCTTAAGTAGTTTGCAATAATAATAATAATAATAATAATAATAATAATAATAATAATAATAATAATAATAATAATAATAATAATAACTTTATTTTCTAATTAATTATATATTGAGTAAAAAGAAATCTGAAGCATGAACAACCATACATGTTACGTAATTATTTAAGCACAAGGAACTGGCAACCCTACCCCATTATCTCCTGGCCTAGTTGTCTCATAAGTGGTGTCTTGTTGGTATCACTTGTGAGATTCAGACCTTTCTTCGGACAGTTCACTAAACAACAACAATACTTCATTTCTAGTAAATGGTTTTTGGTATGTCTTTTTTTTTAAGTTTATACTATATTTAATAAAATAAAATTCAATTAAACAGTAATAATAAAATTACAATTAAACATGTTGATTGTTGAGGTACGTATTCTTACGATACGTCAATATTAATATAATAATTAGAATAATAGTTAAATAATACGTTTCGTAATGTTTTCAATAATTAACAATAACCAAAACATCTTAGAAATTCAGAATTATTTTAAATTAGAACTATTCAAATCTTAAATCGGGTCTCAAATTCTTTTCTCAAGTCCTTCAGTACTTCATTATATTAGTTACTGGTCTTGATTCAAATTAGGTAACAATTAGATTAATGAAGTGGTCAATTGACTCCCACAATTTCACTTCTCTATGAAAGGTTTTATTTCTTCATATATTTTGCGGTAATAAGGATATTCTTTCTCGGAGATGGAGACAACATCGTAGAGGTTGCAGATGCCTATTCAAACGTTGCGGTCAATGACGTCATCCGGAGATACACGAACTGCTCCCCCATCTTGTTCCACTCTTACATTAAGAAAGAAAGAGAGGAGGAAGTGCTCTGAGAAGGCCCCATTGAGACGTCTGGTCTAGATATTAATGTAATAACTATGTAACCAATTGTATTCCATTAGAATTAGAGTCTGGCTGGGCGGAAGAGAAGGCCTACTGGCTTTAGCTCTGCCAGATAAAATAAATAAATGAATAAATAAATAATAATAATAACAATAATAATAATAATTATTATTATTATTATTGTCTCCTCATATGATCCATACATCTTAATATCGTCTATCATCTGATATCTTCTTCTACCACGAACTCTTCTCCCGCTCACCAATCCTTCCAGTGCATCCTTCAGTAGGCAGTTTCATGTCAGCCAGTGACCCTGACCAGTTTCAGCATCATTCTTTCTTCACCCACTCTTTCCAACACAGCTTAATTTCTTATTCTGTCTTTCCAATTCACGCTCTCAATTCTTCTCCATATCCACATTTCAAATACTTCTATTCGCTTCTCTTCACTTCGTCGTAATGTCCATGTTTCTGCCCCATACAATGCCACACTCCACACAATACACTTCACTAGTCTCTTCCTTAGTTCTTTCTCCAGAGGGCCGCAGAAGGTGGTATTTTCTATTAAAATCTTCCTTGGCTATCCTTCTGTTGACTTCCTGGCTGCAGCTCGTGTTACTTCTTACAGTACACCCCAAGTATTTGAAGCTTTTTCACTTGCTCTACTGCCTCATTTAGAAAGAAAGACATAAAGAAAAAAAGAAATAAAGACAGAAAGAAAGAAATAAAGAAAAAAAACATAGAAAGAAATGAAGAAAGAAAGATAAAAGAAAAAAGATAGGAAAATAGAAAGAAAATGAGAAAAATAGAAATAAAGACAGAAAGAAACAAACTAAGAAAGAAATATAGAATAAGACAGAAAGATAGGAAGAAAGAAAGATATAAAGAAAGAAAGTAAGAAATGAAAAAAGAAAGAAATATAGAAAGGTAGGAAGATAGAAAGAAAGAGAGATAGGAAGAAATATAGAAAGAAATCAAGAAAGATAAAAAGGAGGAAAGAAATGAAGAAGAAAGGGGGAAAGAAAAGAAGGAAATCAGAATGCTCTTCTTCAATTTTATTAATCATGTTATCATCGTATCACATTCGTCATCGAACTGATGCAGTAGTTGATAAAGCGTCGCTACTCGAACAAAGAAGCATGCGAACTTGAAACCAAGGCGTGCGGACAGAACAAAGGGGATGCGAGACGGCGTTATAACGAAGCCACAACATGAATCACATTTGCAACGGAATTAGGCAGGCAGGCCTCCGAGTTCTGCTTATGAAATACACGCTTCCGGTTTTTCCGCGATGCTTTTAATTATGTACGTGCAACTTCTCTTCGAGATTTACATCGCGTTCAGTTGTTTCTCCCCTGAAGGAATCCTCTTCCCCTCTGTTTTACTAAAATTCTGAATAAAAACTTCCTTCTGTTCATTATTAATGTAAATAGCAAGGCATGATTAATTAGGAAGGCTAATGATTCATCCGGATGTTTGTAAGTGCATTTCATCATCACCAATGTTGTTATCATCGTTATGATCGATATCATCGTCACTGTCATAATCTTCATACTTATCGTTGTCATCGTTAACATCATAATCATACTGTCAAAATTACTTTCATAGTCACTTTTAACATCCCTGTATTGTCATTTTCACAGCCATTGCTGCCATTGTCATCTTTATAGTCATCGCTATCATCGCCTCCTACATCACCACTATCATTACCTTCATCACTGCTATCGTCATTTTCATACTGATCGCTGTCATCATCTTTATAGTCATACTGCCTTTGTCATGTCATGATTCATCGTTATCATCACTATTATCCTTGTCTTTATTTATAGCTGTCATCATCATCATCTTTATATCATCACTCGTCAATGTCATTGTCATCTTCAAATTCATCGCTGTCATCGTTATGTTCACAGTCATAATGTCTTTGTCATGTCATGATTCATCATTATCATCATTATTATCCTTGTATTTATCTTCATAGCTGTCATCATCATCTTTATAATCATCACTCGTCAATGTCATTGTCATCTTCAAATTCAACGCTGTCATCGTTATGTTCACAGTCATACTGTCTTTGTCATGTCATGATTCATCGTTATCATCACTATTATCCTTGTATTTATCTTCATAGCTGTCATCGTCATTTTTATAATCATCACTCGTCAATGTCATTGTCATCCTCAAATTCATCGCTGTCATCTTTATGTTCACAGAGTAATCTGTCATTGTTATAGTCATTGCTGTCATCTTTATATAAATAATTATCGGCATCTTCACGATAATCGCTGTTATAATATTATTCATATTAATCCTGTAACCACAGATCAACTAATCAAAGAGCATAGAATAATTAGAATAATATTGCTGAAGCTGTACTCTTTGATCAAAATATAGCGTGGTAATCGATTAGGTCCAGTTGCACATTGACGTTCATAGATATCTGACCCCTACTAATCGATAGTGATCGATAATTTGTTCGTGTAAGTGTGGCTTCTTTAGTTATTACTTCTATGAATAGATGGCGAAGATAATAGTCAGTGTTGACAATCGTACATAAGTATACCCGTATTAGAGAATTTAAAAGAATTTCATCTCCCTCTGGTGATTGTAAAACAACTCTGGGTTTAGCTGAAAACCGCTGATATTGTCAATTATGACAATAATTTATGCTTAATCTACATAATCATTTTCCCCAACACTTTTTTTAACCGTCCAAATAATAGTTATTATCTATTATATATTTGGTTCTGACATATCTCGTGGTTAGAAAGTTCGCTTAGAACAGCCGTGGCGAAAATGCGACTCACGAGCACATTGTGGCTCGCAATAATAGCTGTGCATTTTCTTTGCTTCCTGCCTTCCCCAACCCCCACCCTCTCACTCATTGGAGTCAAACTCCGTTCCATTTGTATTTGTCTCTGACCTGCGAGTGGCGTATCGTCGCAATGTCTCTCTCGAAACCATGTACCTCTATAAAAAACGAAAGTTTCAAGTAGGATGGGAGGACGCATTTTTTGCTGCCAGTATGATTAGAATATTAAATGTATGATTTGTTTACGAGGAAACGGTTGTATAACATAAAACGGCATTATAAGTTACTACATGTTACTGATGAAACATTAAAAGGTTAAGTGTTGTTGTTATTATTATTATTATTATTATCATCATCATTATTATCATCTCTGTACGTCGATTCTTTTTCAGCAGATGTACGAATAATGCGGTTAGATCTTCAATTTAAACTCACAGATTTACAATATGATGTTAAATGAAAGCTAGATGTAAGGACTTGACAAATGTTGAACTTTTCAAATCTTTGCTAAAAATAAATATCCGAAGCTTCGTTCTTTCGCTTGCTCTGTTGAAGCCATGTTCGCTACAACTTACGTTTGTGAAAAATTTATTTTCAACAATGAAAATAATAAAAACCAAATTTAGATCACGACTGACAGACAAATACCTTCGTGATCAACTACGACTGGCAGTAAGTGACATAATTCCTGATTTTGAAACTCTGTCGCAGAGACATTCTGAAGACAGTTAATTTTAGGTTGTGATAATGTGTTCTGTGTTTTCTTGCTCATTTCTTTCTTCGTTACACGTACTAAACATTAGTTTGTAGCCTCGTACTGTATAAATTTATATTTAAGTGCTTGACGTAAGGAAAATGAAAATCCGTTAATAAGACAGACAGTTGCTTCACTTCCCCTTCGGGTGTCCGCCTCCCTCCATAGGTGCCATGCACGTTGCAGGTTACACAGTGGCTCGGAGCAAGATCGCATTTTCGCCACGGCTGCTTAGAAGATCAGAAAATTGTAGGTCAGATATCTTTGAACATCAGTGCACTATCGATACTTAGAGCGGTACACTAGCGTATACTATCGGATGCAATAAAGAATCTCAGTTATTCTGTTACCTTTCGTAATAAAATAATTACGTAACTATTACGTAGCTGTATACAGTTGTAGTGATTATTAGCTAGAAATTTACACACGAGTTATAGACGAGCTATTCACTGTATAAGTAAAGAGCAGTTAAACGTATGTATAAAAGTTTTTGTTATTTAGACCGCTGCTGTAAGCACACATGTTCCAAGTCTGAGCGGAATAGCGCGGCTCTTATCGCTCGCGTGACGTAGCACACTTGGATGATGTCATCGTATGACTATTAACAGAAAGTGTGGCCAGAGTTTTCAAATGTCAAGCGAATGTTTCATGTTAAAATACTATTTCATGTCAAGGACGGAAGAATCAACGAATATCTGAGCCAAGTACTTTGAAAATTATGTGATTAAAGTAAAATCTTAGATGCTGAGGCGATATGAATCATTGTCAATGGGATTTAACAAAAATGGAAAACCGCATCGAGGGTGTATAGAATGAGAACATCTTCAATTCAAATTGATCCGCGTTCGATTATAAGATGAAACTACCACCACAATAATTACAATATCGATTCCTCCCCTAGCTCTTCTATTGCCAACCTTCAAAAACCTAACTCCCCCAACTCACACAACCACCCCACAACCCTTCCGAAACGAACTCTTCCCTTTTACTGGGAAATTACACGCCTTCCCCTTTGCTTTTACAAAGGCATACACCCCTCTCTTCGCCCCCCCCCCTCCGCACTGCAGATTCGATGGTTGGTGGTGGTGGTGGTTTGCAATTAAACCAAACTAAACGGCTTTTAGGGTTTCTCTCACTCTACTCGCATGGGACATGTCGTGAAATTCAATGGGGCCACTACAGGCTTCAGACGTCCTCTTCTTCTTCACACACCGCCAGTCTCTACAGATCCTTCAAATCGGCTTATATATATAGACGAGTTACACTCAGGCCTTTTCCTCTTCCCCTTCACAAGATACTTCGATCTCTGGGGCTTCCTGTTCATCCCCATGGAACGTAAACCTATCAGCTGTTTCTTAGGACGAGAAATTAAACAGATCTGTTGCAAAATACTGCAGCGAGCTTTCAAGTAAATATTAAACTCGACTTCTAGAAACCCGATACACTCACACTAGATTTACAGTAATAATTAATCCCTTTCCAGAATAGAGTGTGTGGTGTGTTAATATCAGGACCGAGATAGTTGTGAAATTATGACCCACTTTCCTCCAACGAGTAGATCCTTCCAAAATTGAATTACAGTAGACTTATAATGGAAAATCTACTCGAGTTATAAAGATGTAGCTATATCCTGCAACTTGTGCAGAGTCGATTTATTTGATGTTACTGTTAGATTCAATATAAAATATTCGCTTAGTCAGGGGTTACCAAACTTTAGAGCGTCACGAGCCCCTTGACCTATCTCCATAAAATGTTTTGTATTTTTTTTGGTTAGTAATCATGTCATTCATTCATTCATTCCACCCAATAATAATAACATTTTGAGACAATTTAAGTAATTAAACTTAAAAAGCTTTAAAGAAAAGCATATGTTTTGAAAGCATAAGAAAGAAGTTAAAATCTTCTATTAACTTTACTTAAATTAATACACATAAACCAATAATAAAAATAAATAAATCTCATTCATTCATTCATTCATTTATTCATTCATTCATAGTGTTTTTCCCAAGGGCAGATCTTTCACTGCAAACCCAGCATTCTCTAGTCTTTCTTATTTTCTGCCTTTCTCTTTGTCTCTTCATGTGACCCATATATATATATATATATATATATATATATATATATATATATATATTAATATTAATGTCGTCTATCATCTGATATCTTTTTCTGCCCCGAACTCATCTCCTGTTCACCATTCCAGTGCATTCTTCAGAGACTCAGCTAATTCCTTTTCCTCTTCCTGATCAGTTTCAGCATCATTCTTTCTTCACCCACTCTTTCCAGCACAGCTTCATTTCTTATTCTGTCCGTTCATTTCACACGCTCCATCCTTCTCCATATCCACATTTCAAATGCTTCTAGTCGCTTCTCTTCACTTCGTCGTAATGTCCATGTTTCTGCCCCATATAGTGCCACACTTTACACAAAACATTTCACTAGTCTCTTCCTTAGTTCTTTCTCCAGAGGTCCGCAGAAGATGCTCCTTTTTCTATTAAAAGCTTCCTTTGCCATTGCTATCCTCCTTTTGGCTTCCTGGCAGCAGCTCATATTACAGCTTACAGTACACCCCAAATATGTGAAGCTGTTCTCTTGGTCTACTGCCTCATTTATAATTCGTAAGTTTACCTTCTTTACTTTCCTTCCTATGACCATGGTCTTCGTCTTGACATTTATCTTCATCCCATACTGATCATGGTTGTCATTTAGCTCCAGTAGCATATTCTTTAGTATCATCTCCTCTTCTGCTAACAACGGCATATCATCAGCAAATCTTACACACTTTATTCTCCTTCCTCCTACTATCACTCCTCCTATGCTCTGAAAACAGTTCTTCACTAAATCCTGCAAGTAGGTGTTGAAGAGTGTAGGTGATAAAGTGCATCCTTGGAGGTAATAAAATTAGTTTTGTTTCGTTGTATGTCTGATCATGCGCACTGCCTCCTTTCTTAGACTTGTAAAGTATTTGTGCGATAAAACGTTTTTCTGAGACTGTACAGTTTTTCCAAGCTAGTATTTCCACAGCCCGTTAGTTCCGCAAACAATTTTGCCGTAGCCCATTTTGCCAAAAGATTTTAATTAGTTTCCACAACTGCAGATTTTTGAAAGATTAATGTATATATAAACGGTTACAATGATTATTACTGATGGTTTTAATAAGCTAGCCTATATATTGTAGTAAAAATTTAGAATGAACTGTTGTACCCAGTGGCACGTAAATATCTTAGAACTTCATTTGCCTCTTTGTAGTCATTAAATTTGGAAACAGCATTACAAATTCTTCTTTTATTTTTGTAAATTATCTCCCAGTGAACATGTACGAAACTTTTGTGGTATGTTATGCAGTTCTGCGATCGTTCGAGTATTGACTCGGATACCCTTAAGCCGCCCTCGAGAGACAGTTTTCCTTAGATTCTGCCGATCTGGTAGAACTGTTGAAACCGATGAAGGCGCTTCTATTAATTCGTTTTGTAGAATTCGGAATTGTTCTGCAGCTATCCTTTTAGTTTAGCAACAACTTTAACGGATTCTACTGTATGTCATCCACATGAGGCTCATGACTATGTACAGACTCAGTAGGATCCTTCGAAGGCACAATTTCTAGCTAGCTTAAAGTGAAGATTTACCTTTTCTTTTACATTTCTCAATATGTTTTTTTCTTTCCTCTACCACGAGAATTTATCATTTCAGCCATGTATGAACGCTGTTTGAAAGAAAGTAAGATTTGGAAGTAGAGGTGTTGTGGAACTACTGAGAATTGGAACTACAGGTTTTGAAAAAAGTGTCTCCCAAACTTTCTAAGTAAAACCAGCGCATAATAAGTACGACAAATATAACAAATTATCTAATTGAAAAGAATATAATGATTGAAATTAGTCGTATTTGTATTGTATTTATTAATATTCTATGGTATTTGTACATTGCTTCACAGCTAGAATATGGAACAAGTCAAAAAACTTAATACTATTATAAAGTCTTAATTTATAGTCACAGTATAGATGAAAATATATATACAGACGAGATTTACAATATAGTCTACTAGTACAACACAAAGTTTTAGTATCAATTTCAGGAAGCGTTGTAGAATGTCATGAATTCACCTACAGAATAAAAGGCGTGAGAAATTAGGTACTTCTTTAATTTGGCCCTAAATACGAGTAATCTTATGTTTTGAGTTTCATCCTTTATATCCATAGGGAGGCTATTAACAGTTTTTACTGCCATATAACGCACTCCTTTTTGATAGCACGATAGACTTGCCGATGGAGTATGAAAGTCATTTTGACGCGTATTTTTGCTATGAACTTTTGAATTAATTACAAAGTTTTCACGATTACATACAAGGAAGATTATTAATGAAGAAATATACTGACAAGCCATGGACATTACTTGTAGGTTTTTGAAAATAGCCCTACACGATTCCCTAGATTTGGCACCTACTGTTATCATAATTACTCTTTTTTGTAATAGAAATATATTGTTACTATCTGTGGAATTTCCCCAGAATATTATTCCAAAACTCATTACCGAGTGGAAGTATGCAAAGTATATTGTTTTTAAGGTATTGATATTTACTATCTTTTGCATAGATCTAATAGCAAAACATGCTGAATTTAGTTTGCGGGTAATTTCTTTAATATGATTTTTCCAATTTAACACATTATCGATTTTTAAGCAAAGAAATTTTGTTAAACCAGTAGTGTGTTAAGATAAGTGGAAACAAAGCGATGTCAGTCAATCTACAGGGTTGTTTCCGATCTCTGATAGCGAATTTGAATGACGTCATGTGAGTCAGGAATCAAACCGACAGCTGAATTGCGGCGAGAGGTGACAGACCAATAGTGAGTGATTTCATAATCAGAGTGCACGGTGTATCACAGTAGCAATGCCCAAGAAAATCGAACCTTTTTGGGAGGGGTACATAACAACTCTTTCCGATGCCAAGTACAGTTACGTGAAAATCATAGGAGCCTGAAAAAAAAAACGTGGTTTCGTTATTTCCAAGAAAGACATCTTATGTGTACCTAATAAGACTGGCAAAGCTCGGGTGGGATTAATTACAGAATGGAAAAAGCAAGAAAATCCACCCTCCGTCACAAATCGCCGCACCCCACGAGATGATATAAATTAATTCCATTCGAGCTTTACCAATCTTATTAAGTACACAGAAGATGCCTTTCTTGACAATGACGAAACTTCGCTTATTGCAGGTTTCTTTTATTTTAATTTAACTGTAATTAGCATCGGAAAGGGTTGTTATGTACTCCTCTGAAAAAGGCTCGATTTTCTTGGGAATTTCTGCTGTGATACACCGTGCACTCTGACTATGAGATCACTCACTACTGGTCTGTCACCTCGCGCCACAGTTCAGCTGTCGTGTGACTCCTGACGCACATGATGTCATTCAAATTCGTTATCAGAGATCGGAAACAATCCTGTATTTCATTATGAAACATAATGAAAGTGTCAAAAATCCTGATTAATATTATGGTTATAGTCGGGAATAGAATGCAGTAGAAAGCTGTCACACAAACAATCCGACCTAAGTCATAGTACGACATAATAAAAGTAGTGTCACAAGTGAAACATAACGTAACTTGTGTCCAGTAGAAAAGAGGCACAAGATCAATCAATATATTCAGTTCCTTCAGACCGAGTCAAAATATGAATAATAGGCCTATTAAAATAAAAAAAACATCCATTATACAGTACGTACGATCCTATAATTACAAATCATACACGTACACACTTAGAATCAGGGTCAATAATTTTTAAATTCATGTTACATTATTATTACGGTTATCTAAAAAAATCTGTAATTTTTGCTGTATTTTTCCACTATCGCCTTCCTATAATTAACTATAATTCTATCATTAAAAATGCGATATTATTCTTGCAAATAACTGAATATTAAGCACTTCATTTTCGTAACTATTCTGTGACATAAAATACAAATAAGATGTTTTAATAGCAGATTTCATAAGATGTAGTGCAATTATTTTTATTTTCTTCATTATTTTACGTGTAATATTTAGATATACTTGCGAATAGGTTGAAGTAACAATTTAATAATATGAATAATTTCGAGGGAAAAATTGTTCCGGGGCCGGGTATCGAACCCGGGACCTTTGGTTAAACGTACCAACGCTCTCCCAACTGAGCTACCCGGGAACTGTACCCGACACCGATCCAACTTTTCCCTCTATAACCACAGACCTCAAAGTGGGCTGACAACCGTCAAGCAACCAATGCACTCAATGTTGGTTGCTTGACGGTTGTCAGCCCACTTTGAGGTCTGTGGATATAGAGGGAAAAGTTGGATCGGTGTCGGGTAGAGTTCCCGGGTAGCTCAGTTGGGAGAGCGTTGGTACGTTTAACCAAAGGTCCGGGGTTCGATACCCGGCCCCGGAACAATTTTTCCCTCGAAATTATTCAAATTAACTTTACAGGGAGTTATACCTGGAAGCTTAATTTGCATAATACACGTCACTGTACGTAACAGAAAACCACAATTTAAGTCACACAGAGTTAGTGTGCACTCAATGTTGGTTGCTTGACAGTTGTCAGCCCACTTTGAGGTCTGTGGATATAGAGGGAAAAGTTGGATCGGTGTCGGTTAGAGTTCCCGGGTAGCTCAGTTGGGAGAGCGTTGGTACGTTTAACGAAAAGTCCCGGGTTCGATACCCGGCCACGGAACAATTTTTCCCTCGAAATTATTCAAATTAACTTTACAGGGAGTTATACCTAGAAGCTTAATTTGCGTAATGCAAGTCACTGTACGTAACAGAAAACCACAATTTAAGTCACACAGAGTTAGTGTGCACTCAATGTTGGTTGCTTGACAGTTGTCAGCCCACTTTGAGGTCTGTGGATATAGAGGGAAAAGTTGGATCGGTGTCGGTTAGAGTTCCCGGGTAGCTCAGTTGGGAGAGCGTTGGTACGTTTAACCAAAGGTCCCGGGTTCGATACCCGGCCCCGGAACAATTTTTCCCTTGAAATTATTCAAATCTGCTTTACAGGGAGCTTCACCTGAAAGACTAGATTTGCATAATATATACGTAACTGTGTACGTTAACAGAAAACCACAATTCCAAGTCACACAGAGATTGTGTGCACTCGATGTGGGTCTCTGGCGTTTCGTCAGCCCACGCGAGTTGTGTGGATATAAAGGGAAAAGTTGAGACAGTGCCGGGTGGAGTTACCGGGTAGCTCAGTTGGTAAGAGCGCTGGTACGTTCAACCAGAGGTCCCGGGATCGATACCCGGCCCCGGAACAATTTTTCCCTTGAAATTATTCAGCAGATGTATTGTTTCATTAATAAATCTTTTTAGGAATATATGTACAATGAATCAATGAATGAATGAAGCAATAAGTGAATCACTGAATCAGTTAATGAATCAATCAACGAATCCATGAATGAATGAATCAATGAGTCAATGAATGGATCGATGGATGATTTATTGATTATGATGAGAGAAGAAGAATTGTCAATATTAAACAGTAGACCTACACGATGATAATCGCGTCCTTGCAAGGGCTCTTGGAATTCCTGCATGGCTCAATGTGGTCTGCCTTTGCCGTCCATCCACATGGAGTGAGAAACAACTCGAATTAGTGTCCTGCAATGTTCGAACATGAGATCAACCAAGACATTAAAACTTCATCTTATTTTATATGAAAAGCTAAATGTAAGATCTGTGCTAAAATCCTTGAGGGGCTAAACCATGAGTGGAGGACAGCGAATATTTTTATAACAAGGTGAAACAAACACGACACGCCTAATTTTGTACAGCGAACATAGACGAATATAGAACTTCGCCGTACTCGACAAACTTGAACCGAACTTAGTTCCTGTAATGCACGACGCTAACTCGAATATTCGTTAAACCGAACCTGAGACATTCCGCGAGACGGAAGAGCTTTGCATACTGACTACAGCGCCAGGCGTTCAACAGCAATATACAGGGTTAGTTAAAAGTCCCGCACCACCTAAATAACTTTTGAAGCATACGGTTCAGTGACACGAAACTTGGTATATGAGGATAACCATATACTAAGAACTCGATAATGGTATTACTGAGTTTTTTCTACTTCCGGTTTAACCGGAAGTAACTCCAACTCTCTTATTTTAAATGGAACACCCAATATATTATTTTATTTTTGAATAGTACTCATTAAGAGCTTTTCAAAACGTATCCACACTCGACACTTCTGTACAAATTCAGTGTTGCTAAGTCAAGAAAACAGAAAAGTGTATCGAATATTAAAATAATAAAATACTCCTTCCTTAACAAAAACAAAACAAAGCTACAGAGGTGTGAAAATTATTAGAATAATCTTAATTTTAAAGGTTTTTTAATAGTTCCTTCACAAATATTAATTGAATTGATGAATATTGGTATATATTACTATACTCATGTAGGATATATTTACTACTAACAATGCCGGAAAGCATTGTTGTACATTGGTATTTTTCTTATTTTACAATTGTTATGGGAATTCAGAAATTATTATATTATGTTGGCGGAATTGGAAACATAAAAAATTATATGCACAAAACAGATGTATACATTCATTTGAACTTCACAACAATGTAAACGCAAAGAACAATTTGTTTAAAGCATTTGTTAATTAATTTTTGATGTTTCCAATTCCGCCAACATAATATAATAATTTCTGAATTCCCATAACAATTGTAAAATAAGAAAAATACCAATGTACAACAATGCTTTCCGGCATTATTAGTAGTAAATATATCCTACATCAGTATAGTAATATTATATACCAATATTCAACAATTCAATTAATATTTGTGAAGGAACTATTAAAAAACCTTTAAAATTAAGATTATTCTAATAATTTTCACACCTCTGTAGCTCACCTTGTAAATTATGTGTCCAAATTGGTAGCCCTCAGCTGCTTTACAATGTGTCACTCGATCATAGAAACCATTTAAGGTATGATTTAACCAGGCTTTAGGAATATCTTGCACCACTTCCATTTTTATTTAGCAAGATTGAATTTGTACAGAAGTATCAAGTGTGGGTACTTTTTGAAAAGCTCTTAATGAGCTTTATTAAAAAAAAATGTATAGGGTGTTCTATTTAAAATAAGAGAGTTGGAGTTACTTCCTGTTGAACCGGAAGTAGAAAAAACTCGGTAATACCATTATTGAGTTCTTAGTATATGGTTATCTTCACATACCAAGTTTCATATCACTGAACCCTATGCTTTAAGAGTTATTTAGGTAGTGAATTTATTATTTTAATATTCGATACACTTTTCTGTTTTCTTGACTTAGCAACACTGAATTTGTACAGAAGTATCAAGTGTGGGTACTTTTTGAAAAGCTCTTAATGAGCTTTATTCAAAAAGAAAAAAATATATTGGGTGTTCCATTTAAAATAAGAGACTTAGAGTTACTTCCGGTTAAACCGGAAGTAGAAAAAACTCGGTAATACCATTATTGAGTTCTTAGTATATGGTTATTCCCACATATCAAGTTTCATGTCACTGAAACACATGCTTCAAAAGTTATTTAGGTGGTGCGGGACTTTTAACTAACCCTGAATAATTTCAATTTTTCGTAACCGGTTGTGCACGACTGTACTAGCAATACAGCAAACATACTGTTAGACAAGAAAGAACGGCACCAGCAAGTGGAATAAAATTTAAAAATAATCTATTATAATAACTTAAACAAACCGTTAGAGGAAGAGGGACATTAATCCACGATATACGAGCAATTTTCACCCTTATTTTTAACGGCCGCCGCTCATATAATTTAATGTAGCGTTCTTTTCCTGAGAGGCGTATGGCGACTATCACAGGCTATTCAAGGAAATAAATTAGGGGGGAAAGAGGGAGGGAGTCTGCTATTTCACCCCATCATTGAGAATTAACGATTATTATGAGTGGTGAAAGTGGGTTGCTTCCCCTTCCGGTATTATAGCGAGGAGCACCGCACAAATACCCTCGCCGCTGATTACTTCGAATTCTGGTTAGACCCGTCATTACCCTATTCACCTTCATAAGCGGGGAGAACGCAGTTCATAGCCAGATGTAAGTACTCAACTCTCAATGTGCTAGAACCAAAATCGTGGCAGGACTGGACGCGGTAGCCTTATGGCGTTACGTAAGAGGTTAAGTCAGAGAGTACAGTAAGTCTGAAGTCTTAATATGTCTTGCTAAGGAGACCACTCAATTAACAAGGTATTTGAGCTAGATGTTACTTCAGGAAGGCGACTTTACGGACTTTTCGTCCAACAAGCTTTCTTTTGTCAGTTGTCTTCTCTCTGTCTTAAGTTGTCTCTTCTCTGTCACCAGTTGTCTCTTCTCTATTGTCTCTCCTCTGTTGTCAACTTGCCTCTTGTCTATTGTCAGTTGTCTCTTCCCTGTTGTTTGTTGTCTCTTCTCTTTTATCAGTTTTCTCCTCTCAGTTGTCGGTTTTCTCTCCTCTGTTGTCACTTGTTTCTTTTCTGTTGTCTATCTTTTTTGTTGTTTTTTTTTCCATGTTGTATGTTGGTTCTTGTCTCTTGTATATCTTGCTTTAGTCTGTCGTCAATTTTCTGTCTGGATGTAATAATAATAATAACAATAATAATAATAATAATAATAATAATAATAATAATAATAATAATAATAATAATAATAATAATAATAATAATGCCTGTTATTATTCGGTTGAGAAGCTTTTATCATCCAGTCTTCTGTCGAAAAACCTGAAAGTTAGAATTTATAAAACAGTTATATTACCGGTTGTTCTTCATGGTTGTGAAACTTGGACTCTCTCTCTGAGAGAGGAACAGAGATTAAGGCTGCTTAGGAAAATATTTGGGGCTAAGAGGGATGAAGTTACAGAAGAATGGAGAAAGTTACACAACACAGAACTGCACGCATTATATTCTTCACTTGACATAATTAGGAACATTAAATCCAGACGTTTGAGATAGCAGGGCATGTAGCACGTATGGGCGAATCCAGAAATGCATATAGAGTGTTAGCTGGGAGACCGGTGGGAAAAAGACCTTTGGGGAGGCCGAGACATAGATGGGAGGATAATATTAAAATGGATTTGAGGGAGGTGGGGTATGATGATAGAGACTGGATTAATCTTGCACAGAATAGGGACCGATGGCGGGCATATGTGAGGGCGGCAATGAACCTTCGGGTTCCTTAAAAGCCATTTGTAAGTAAGTAAGTAAGTAATTTCAGGAAGGCGACCTTACCGACTTTTATCTAACAAGCTTTCTTTTGTCAGTTGTCTCTTCTCTGTCACCAGTTGTCTCTTCTCTATTGTCTCTCTTCTTTTGTCAGGTTGCCCCTTGTCTATTGTCAGTTGTCTCTCCTCTGTTGTTTGTTGTTTCTTCTCTTTTATCAGTTGTCTCCTCTCAGTCGTCGGTTTTCTCTTCTCTGTTCTCACTTGTCTCTTTCCTGTTGTCAGTTGTTTCTTTTCTGTTGTCTACCTTTTTTGTTGTTTTTTTTTTTCCATGTTGTATGGTGGTTCTTGTCTCTTGTATAACTTGCTTTAGGCTGTCGTCAATCTTCTGTCTGGCTGTAATAATAATAATAATATTAATAATAATAATAATAATAATAATAATAATAATAATAATAATAATAATAATGCTAATAATTTAAGAAATTATTTGAGGAAATCTCTTCTTCTGGCTCTTTGTACATCATTCATTCTTTCATTTAGTGTTCTACCCAAGGGCAGGTCTTTCACTGCAAACCCAGCTTTCTCCAATCTTTCCTCTTTTCTGCCTTCCTCTTTGTCTCCTCATATGATCCATAATCTTAATATCGCCTATCATCTGATATCTCCTTCTGCCCCGAACTCTTCTCCCGTTCACCATTCCTTCCAATGCATCCTTCAGTAGACAGTTTCTTCTCAACCAGTGACCCAACCAATTCCTATTCCTATTCCTGGTCAGTTTCAGCATTATTCTTTCTTCACCCTCTCTTTCTAGCACAAAGATATTTCTAATTCTCTTTATCCATTTCACACATTCCATTCTTCTCCATATCCACATTTCAAATTTTAGAGGCAATTTTAAAGGCATGTTGGTCCGTTAAGTATAATATCAATTAATGGGTGAGTTTTATACAGTCAATACTTAACAATATTACATACATTAAATCTTTATGTTACTACATGAGATAACATTTACAAATAATGACAAACGTTTTCACCAATAAATTGGCATTTTCAGGTCAAAGTAAAACAAATTGACATAAAATGAATACTTGAGATATTCTAGTTAAAACAGTCGTTAAAAAATTAAAATGATATAATAGGCAATCTGAATAATATGCCATTAAAAACAAGTGGCAAGATGAAGTTATCAGATATCATACAGTGTACTGGGGACGATGTATTAACATAGAAGTAAGTTATATGTGACGAAGAAAGAAGGCATGACCTCTTCAAGTATTGCAGGTACAGTTCCAAAAAGATGAAAAATGCTACAATATAGGACGATCGTGTTGCTGAATATGGATGTATGGAATAAAACCAGAAGTTTGAGAAGAGGTTGACTTGAGTCCATAGAAGCGGCAACACATTTCAAATGCTTCTAATTGCTTCTCTTCACTTCGTCGTAATGTCCACGTTTCTGCCCCATTCAATCCCACACTCCATACAAAGCATTTCACTAGTGTCTTCCTTAGTTCTTTTTCCAGAGGTCCGCAGAAGATGCTCCTTTTTCTATTAAAAGCTTCCTTTTCCATTGCTATCCTCCTTTTGACTTCCTGGCAGCAGCTCATGTTACTGCTTATAGTACACTCGAAGTATTTGAAGCTGTCCACTTGCTCTACTGCCTCATTTAGAATTCACAAGTTTACCTTCTTTACTTCTCTTCCTATGACCATGCTATTCGTCTCATTTGCATTTATCTTCATCCCATACTGCTCACAGCTGTCATTTAGCTCTTATTGTACTTCAAAGTTCGTCAAACGCTTGCACTTGGTAATAATTAATGCGGTAGCTTAACTAAGGCCTGAATAAACCGTAATTTATGGGTTGTGGAAATACAGCAACTTTACGTCCCTAGCGTGTGCAAAGAAACTTGACCTTCAGCATTTCGGTCAGTAGGCCTACTGTAGATTGCGTCGCATTCCACCCCTCTTTCAATTTATAATATAGTGGGGTAGTGAAACATTATAATCCCTCAGGACCCAAAGCAATACGAACTCGCTACGTTCTACAATAAGCACGTGACACTCTCTATCTGACTTTGCTTTCGGTTCTCGTGCACGGCGTTTGTTCGCGTGTCCAGTAAGAGGAAGGTCCCTGGATGGATTCCCATGACTAGCTGTTCTGGCAGATGTTTATGGCGCTCTGTCTCCAAAGCAATTGCCGCCATACCTTCTCTGCTGAATCCTATCGACTCACCACTCCAAGTCTTCCTGTCTCCATTAGCCACGGCGCGTCCGGTTTCCTGTCCGATACTCCCCGTTCTCGTATTCCTGAGCGCTGATGTGTTCCAGTCCAAAAGAAATCATACTGCGGGACTATCAAGTTCTTTTTTTCCTTCTTGTTTAGTTGCCGATTTCTTAACATCTTATTTGTGCATTTGTATGTAAACTGATATACGCAGTGGACCAAAAAAAAAGGCACAAAGTTTAAATGGTTATATTCCAGTAGTTAATATTTTTTTTTTACCATTTATTAAACATTTACCGAGCTACCATGTGGGACCCCCGTATAGGAAGGAGACTTCAAGGCAGACCTCGGCGCAGATGGGCAGACTTCTTCAAAGAACAGGCAGGTCAACAATGGTCTAAAGAGACAAGAGGCAGAAGAAAGTGGAAACTACTCGAGAGACATTTGTGCATAGACAGGCAGTGAGAGAATCATTCTTAAAGAAATTCAAGTTCTGAGACTTAAATATCACGTCTAACGTGAACTAGCTCACCACGTTAGGCAAACAGAGCTTTCCCTTATTTAAGGAAGCCTTTGCCCTTCATGGGACACAATAGGCTATCTTTATCTTTATCTTTATTTATCTTATTAAACATTATTTTTTATTTTTTGTAAGGTAGTGCAAAATCGATCGTTTATGCCGAACTAAGCATGGATCATATGAGGAGACAAAGAATAAGGCAGAAAAGAGGAAAGATTGGAGAAAGCTGGGTTTGCAGTGAAAGATCTGTCCTTGGGCAGAATACTAAATGAAATGAATGAATGATGTACAAAGAGCCAGAGGAGGAGATTTCCTCAAATAATTTCTGCAATATCCCGAAATTATTATTATTATTATTATTATTATTATTATTATTATTATTATTATTATTATTATTATTATTATTATTATTATTATTAAAGCCAGA